>NC_050176.1:9555782-9845782 GCF_008315115.2 Sander lucioperca
CCAGTGCATTGGCTCAGTTTTGAACATAATTAATTGTCACCCCACCACAGATGCCATTGGACAAATGACAGCAATACCAGTTTGATATGCATAAGAAATTCTAAGATCACAATGCCACTGCAATCAGCAATTCATACTGCATATTGTTGCTGTCCAGTGATAACCATGTGCCTCCAAATTTTAAATTTAATTTAAAAAAAATGTTTATTTGCACATAACAGCAGTTTTTTCAACCACTCTAGCTGCAACATCATTAATCTGCCTTTTCCTTGGTGTGACCTCTCTCTTTCAACTCCTAAAACTACAAAGAAACACACCTAGAAAATGTGTTATCTTCCCTAGCCAAACATTGCTGTTCAATTATTTCTAATCTGTTGGTCTGGCTGGGTCAGATCATGTTGTAGATAACACACATGGGGCACCTGCTGCGACCCCACAGCTGAAACAGGAACACCTTGGCCATGTTCAGGGTCAACACTGTTTAAGTGGAATGTTAAATCAGTGTTGCAGGTGTGTGTGTGTGTGTGTGTGTGTGTGTGTGTGTGTGTGTGTGTGTGCGTGTGTGCGTGTGTGCGTGCGTGCGTGTGTGTGTGTGTGTGTGTGTTTGTCTGTGTGTGTGTGTGTGTGTGTGTGTGTGTGTGTGTGTGTGTGTGTGTGTGTGTGTGTGTGTTGATACCTACGGGCCCCTGTAAGTACCTCTCATCTGTGTGTGTTTGTGGGGTGATTGCCGTCAGTGATAAATCACTTCTACCTCTCTCATCTACAAGTACCTCATTAGATTTGTCCTTTAACAAGCCAATCATAGAGCAGACTAATTAATAAATCATATCACCATGGTAACAGCAGGCACAGGTCAATGCTGCATTCTGGGAAACAGCCATCTCTTTGTTGTTTTTAGAAATAGGTGTATTTGTGTGTGTGTGTGTGTGTGTGTGTGTGTGTGTGTGTGTGTGTGTGTGTGTGTGTGTGTGTGTGTGTGTGTGTGTGTGTGTGTGTGTGTTTGAGACCATGTTTTCTAGGTGAAGGAATAGATGCTCAGTTATTTCGAAACAATTCGTTTTTGGGAGATTGTCCCAGTATCACCTGTAGTGAATGTTTACAATGGAGTAACCAAAAACAAACTCAAAGTGTCTCTTGTCAATTATTGCCCCTGTGCTACAAGCTAACCACTTATCGCATTAAGAGTAGTTAGATAAGTGATAGTGGGCTCTAACAATCAGCAACTTTTTTGATAATCTATTAATCATGTAAGTTTTAGTACTACTGGCCGGCCGTTCAGCCGGTGGCTGGACATGGTCACAAACTTTCTCCTATATATAATTTTTGAGGTATAAGAAATAAGAAAAGAAAAATAGGCAATGCAGTAACAAAATCTTGATTGACATTTGATCAGCGCTGCCTAGTTTTACAGTTTGACTCCAGTACAAAAGCGGTCATTGACACTGCGTTAGAGACTCCTCTGCTCTGATTGGTTGTTTTCCTTATGCCATTTGGAGCACCAGGAGGATGCAGAGGAACATTATTTTTTTTCACAGATGATCTGATTCATGTATTACTGTCAGGATATAGTGACACCAAATATGACAAAAACAATTTTTTATGAGAGTTACCAACTGTGGCTGTAATCAATAATGAAGACAATGCTAGTTTCAGTCCTAAATGATACTGCAGTAAGCACTGACATTGTTCAAAGGTGAGAAAATTAAGTCGATGTAGCCTAAATACTTTGATTAGGGCAGTTTATAAGTTAAAACACAACTCATCACTGGGTAGCAGATGTATAAAGCTCCAAAGCAGATGTGCATCTTACATACATCTGTACATCTATCTTAGCTATGTCCACTTTTTTGAGTTTATGAGGACATTATTTTTAGCTTAATCAATTCTGTAGGCCTTATAAAAAGGCACAGTATAAAAGTACAATCCTCTTACTTTGGATAATGCCGTAGCCCTTTGTTCCTATATAACACATGCTAAAGGATTGGCACGGATTATTGAAGAAACTGATCTATGAGCATCACATGATAATCTGTGTTCTTAACATTTAGTGTTTAAGTTGGATATTGTGCTAAATTCTTCTATACCCTTTTAGTGAAATGCCTTAGTAATCGCTAGATGTAGTGAAGTGTGTGCCTTAAGATGTCTATATAATTTTAAGGAAATGGTACAGTACACAAGCTTCTATCCACACTTGGCTTCTCCCGACCTCTGTTTTAGCTAATTTATTTCCGTCCATCTGGCCATAGCCCCATGTCAGCTTTTAAACTAGCAACTCAGCTCTGACTGCTTTGCTGACACACACACACACACACACACACACACACACACACACACACACACATAGTGCGTTTCACTATCTTTGTGGGGACCCGCCATTGACATAATGCATTTCCTAGCCCCTTACCCTAACCTTAACCACCACAACTAAATGCCTAACCTTAACCCTTACCCTCACCCTAACCCTAACCTAATTCTAACCCTAATCCTAAAACCAAGTCTTAACCCTCAAACAGACCTTTAAACTTGTAGGGTCCAGCATTTTGGCCCCACAAAGCTATCCGGACCCCACAAGTATAGTGTATTCCTGGTTTTAGGAGCCCACGAATGTAGTTAAACGAGAACACACACACACACACACACACACACACACGCACACACGCACACACACACACACACACACACACACTCTCACACACACACACACACACACACACACACACACACACACACACTCTCTCACACACACACACACACACACACACACACACACACACAGCAACCCATGTAATTTGTGCATGCAGCAATTGAGTTTTCAGCAACACCATTAATCAGTATGTGTGTGTGTGTGTGTGTGTGTGTGTGTGTGTGTGTGTGTGTGTGTGTGTGTGTGTGTGTGTATGTAACTTCCATGTCCTTCTAACCTGATGTACTATACCTATACAGTACACTGTCAGTATGCAAGATGCAGCGGAACACAACAAGCTTTAAGTCAAAGTGGCTAAAAGCCAATACAGTGGTACAGGACGTGTCCTTGAAGAAGACAGTATATATTGGGTGTGTACACACATGTTGTACACAAAAACACATTGAAACACATCCTCAAAGCTGCACACAAGCACATACTGCAATACATGTTTGTTCTGCTTATTATCTAAAAGAAAGAGAAATGCAAGGACATGGACAGGAAGGAAAGAGAAGTGATGTCAAGACCTAGATTTTCATTCACACTTAGATTTTATTGATGTTTACTCAAACATAGATTATTCACATTTGCATGTTGATGAAGGAATTATAAAGTTGAAGTCTGCATTTTGGAAGGTAGACTGCTGATACATCCATGTTGTTGAGATTGGATGAGGGACATACTGTGCTGCAAGTTAGAGTTTTTATATGGAGTTAAATGGTGCATTATAATACTAAGTATTTTGGTTTTGTTTGGTACATTACTCTCCTAGAGGGAAATATGTCTATTAGCAAAGCATATATTGCTACTGTGTTTGTTTTGGAGATAATTTTGAAGGTAAACTGGTCATTAATCTTTATTTCATTTCAACTGGCATTTAAATCTGATGAAAGGCCTCACAATTTCAATTAGATTCACAGAGAGAGAGTCAAATCAGAATCAGAATCAGAAAGGGCTTTATTGCCAAGTACGTTGCACATACGAGGAATTTGTCATGGTGTTGTTGGAGCATGTCACACATACAAATATAAGAAGGATAAAAAGAATATAAACAATATAAGTATAAACATATACACACAGTATGTATTAATAACTATAAAATAAAATTAAATAAATAGTAAAATAAGTTAAACAGTAGTAAAAAGGAACGCTACAGCAGAGTAGGTACAGTAGGTACAGAGTATTTACAGTGGGGTGTGGAGAGAGTCAGGATGGATTCCGGGCCTTGTTAATAAGGCTAGTGGCGGAGGGGAAAAAACTGTTTATGTGGTGTGAGGTTTTGGTCCTGATGGACCTCATCCTCCTGCCAGAGGGGAGTGGCTCAAAGAGCTTGTGTCCGGGGTGGGAGGGATCAGCCACAATCTTTCCAGCACGCTTCAGAGTCCTGGTGGCGTAAAGGTCCTGGAGCGGCGGCAGATTGCAGCCAATCAACTTCTCAGCTGACCGAATGACACGCTGCAGCCTGCCCTTGTCCTTGGCAGTGGCAGCAGCGTACCAGATGGTGATGGAGGATGTGAGGATGGACTCAATGATGGCTGTGTAGAAGTGCACCATCATTGTCTTTGGCAGGTTGAATTTCTTCAGCTGCCGCAGGAAGTACATCCTCTGTTGTGCTTTCTTGACGAGGGAGCTGATGTTCAGCTCCCACTTGAGGTCCTGGGAGATGGTAGTTCCCAGGAAGCGGAAAGACTCCACAGTGTCAATTGTGGAGCCACAGCGGGTGATGGGGGCAGGTGGGGCTGGGTTCTTTCTGAAGTCCACAACCATCTCCACTGTCTTTAGAGCGTTGAGCTCTAGATTGTTTTGGTTGCACCAGGTCACCAGGTGGTCAGCCTCCCACCTGTAGGCGGACTCGTCTCCATCAGAGATGAGTCCGATGAGGGAGGTGTCGTCCGCAAACTTCAGAAGCTTGACGGACTGGTGACTGGAGGTGCAGCTGTTGGTGTACAGGGAGAAGAGCAGAGGAGAAAGAATGCAGCCCTGGGGGGATCCGGTGCTGATGGTCTGTGAGTCGGAGACGTGTTTCCCCAGCTTCACATGCTGCTTCCTGTCAAACAGGAAGTCAGTGATCCACCTGCAGGTGGAGTCAGGCACACCAAGCTGGGAGAGTTTCTCCTGAAGCAGAGCCGGGATGATGGTATTGAAGGCAGAGCTGAAGTCCACAAACAGGATCCTGGCGTAGGTTCCTGCGGAGTCCAGGTGCCGGAGGATGTAGTGGAGGGCCAAATTGACTGCATCATCTACAGACCTATTGGCTCTGTAGGCAAACTGCAGGGGGTCCAGGAGGGGGTCGGTGATGGCTTTGATTTGTGAAAGCACAAGGCGCTCAAAGGACTTCATAACCACAGAGGTCAGGGCGACGGGTCTGAAGTCATTAAGTCCTGTGGTCCTTGGCTTCTTGGGGACAGGGATTATGGTTGAGGTCTTGAAGCAGGCTGGCACGTGACATGTCTCCAGTGAGGTGTTAAAAATGTCTGTGAACACTGGAGACAGCTGGTCAGCGCAGTGCTTCAAGCTGGATGGGGAGACAGCATCCGGTCCAGCAGCTTTCCTGGGATTCTGTCTCCTAAAGAGTCTGTTGACGTCCCTCTCGTGAATGGAGAGAGTCGTCACTGAGGTGGGAGGGGGGGTGGAGGTGGAGGGGACCTTTAAGGAGGGCATTGGTGGGGGGGCCCAGGACCCTGCTGAGGTGGGCGAGGTGGAGGTGATGCACAGTGGCTGTAGCTGTAGGGAGGTGTCGTGGGGGATGGTGTCAGGACTGTCCTTTTGTCTTTCAAAAGTGTCAGGTTATTCTGAAGATTATATGAGCAAGAAGAATCTTAGGTTTGTATGTGTGGAGGTATTTCTCTGAATGGAAGAAAGATTTTCTCTCATTGGAATTATGAGAATGACATTTGACAGAAGTGATTGGGATAGCAATGTCAAAGAAAAAGCATTTCAGAGGAGCTGAGAGATGCTTTTTGAACGCAATGTGAAAGGTAACAAGAAAGAAATATTAGTAAATGAAAAAGAGGGAGGCATGAATACCTCGAGTCACATGACGACAGTTGGCTGTCTCACTTTCGATAATTTCCTTATCTCGCAGCACTTTTCTCTTTCCCTCTTTCCTCCCCTCTTTGTCAGCCAGTCTCTGCTCATTCCATTATATTGTGCAGGGCTCAGGGGTTGATATATGAGTGCTCCATAGAGGGACTTGGACATGAGCGACCGCTGGACATACATCAAAACACATCACTTACACATACACTCTTTGGTCAAAGCCATGAAAGGGAGCTTTGAGTAGGGCTGCTGGGCTGACAACACACAACTCAATTAGAAGTCAGAAAGACATGCAAGTAGAGTGAATGATGCCAACAGAAATAGAATGAGGGAGGGTGAGAGGAAGGGTAAGTAAGTGAGGGGAAAGGAGAGGTATGTAGGTAATGCTAAAGACAGAAATACACTAGAAGTCCAAGGTGGGATGGAGGGTTCTTCCTGCTAACACTTAAGTATACAGTGTGTTAAGTGATAGGTATGTATTATATAAAGTTGTGCTTTATGGTCATGATGGTGACTGCATGCAGGGGATAGCAAGTAATCCTTGACACATTTTGGGGTTGAGGTCGGCATCATAATTAACTACTTTCAGAAAAGCTTGTCTTTTAGTGGGTTTATTTCTTTAAACTATCAACAGGCGGCTGGAATGAAGTGAGAGGACAATTAGAGGAGTGGGGGCAGAAAATGGTAAAATTACATGAAGGCAACAAAATGAAGCAGCAATGATGAAAAAATTATAATAATTATAAAAAATAAAAATAAATCTAGGTTTATGTGGCATGGCATGTGTGCCAAATTCCAGAAATGTTTGTGTGTCTTGTTGAGTAATCATTTGCAGTTTATTTTGAAATATTATTTTGGGACTTTATTTGCTAGTGTTAGTAGAATATAGACATGGCATATGGCAGAGAGAGAGGTGCATGAGGTCCAATGCCAGAAATAAATTTATATGGACGGTACATGTCTCAACCACAACGAGGACACCAGGACGTGTAGATGCTTCTTTTAAATGCCAGTGTTAAAGCTTTAGTGCGTAACTTTCTGATATTAATAAACATCCGTTACATTCAAGCCATTGCCAAATGAGTTGATACAACGCTAATTAAGACTCTCAGCTCCTTACTCTCTCTGCATTTTTCAGTATGGCTATGTTAGAAGATTGTCTCGTCTGGTGACTTTCCCGCTTAGAAACTCGAGTGAAGATAATTACCTCTTCTGAAGAGTCCCTCATGTTTTTTTAATCCTCTGTGTCCTCCTTGGCTACAAGCAACTGTGTGAACGGGGCGTGGGGGGGGTGCGCGATCACGTAAGGTTTGTATCATGTGGATGCGCAGACAGTTTTGTTGTCATTACTTAAAATTCCTCATGGGGGTGGCAGAAACTACGCACTATAGCTTTAAAGTAGTAGTTTCAAAAACGTGTATAGTCATGTATTTAGCCAGCATGTCTGTGTATGTCTATGTATTAATGTGTGCTGTGGGTGAGGGGTGGTGATGATGGAGGAGGCCTGCTCACTGAGCAGGGTCATAAAGTCTGTGTGCTGATTCTGTCACCAGAAAAGATATACACACACACACACACACACACACACACACACACACACACACACACACACACACACACACACACACACACACACACACACACACACACACACGTGACACATGTGACGCACTCACAGCAGCCGTCTATCACATCTCTCACAGCGGGCCTGCCCTTGGAAATAGTCTTTCTCCCCCTCTCCATGTGATTCCTCCCTGTATTTCCCTCTCTTTAGTGTGACTATCTTAGACAGACACACACACACACACACACACACACACACACACAAAAATACACGCAACCATCTATACTCTTCGCAGTAGGAGAGAGAGACAGTTATTTTCTCGTCCTTTTTTTCAAAGTCACAGCACTTATCTACTGTAACAATCCACAAACACAAATTCCTCTGTATAACTTCTGTTCTCGCTCTCACAGTACGCCATTTCTGCCAGTCGTCGAGTTCCTGTGTCTGTAGCTGAAGTGTGTTGACCCTTGTTGAAACATTGTCACCACATCACTAGCTTATTTACACAGAGTTAACACTTCCTATTCCTCTTTTCCTCTTTGCTATATTTGGGGCTAATCGTATGCACACGAATGACAACTTCCAATTGTTTAGTTAATTAAGCATGGATGTCTAATTGTGAAATATGTATTCCACTAATTGATGATTTTTGTAGTATTAGAAAATCTTCAAATTTATATTGTGTAATCTAATGTGGTACCTACCACCTGCACACCACACCAGGAAACAGCATACCCACTCATCAGCTTTTGTTGTGAGTTTCAAAGAGCTGTAAAAAGCAGGCTGCATTGCCAGCAGACTCTCATTCCGTGATGTTTTCCATCTATCTTTTCAGGAGGAGGAAAAACCCGAGCTCAAGTCTGTTGTTGTTGTTGGCGGTGTTTAACAGTGGCGGCTTTTTGATTGACAGATACTGACTCAGCAGGAGACGGCTTGCCAGAGAGAAGGAAAGAGAGGGGAGGAAGGCTGAGAAAAAGAAGTCAACGATATTGGAAGAACAAGAATGAGGCTGAAACTGATTTCAAGGGGAAAGAGACAAACAAACATTATGACAGAGAAACAGAAAGAGAGAGTAGAGAGAAAAACTGCTAACCCCAGGAAGGTTTTACATTTATTTGAGGCAGCGCTGAACAGCAGTGTTACTTTGCAGATTTTACTCACAAAGAACCACACATAATGCCAAGCAAACTGCGCCATTATTTTACAGAGTCGCACTGCACTGCATGTGTACATGAACATATGCGACTCTGTGGATACTGGGCCAATACAATACTGTCCCTGGGTTGTTTTATGCCTATGTGTGCAGGTATGAATTGGAGCATGTGGTAGCAACGACGACTCGGCATGGCCATGGGTATTTGCATAGATGCTATACCACAAAGGGCTGAATGCAATACAGCACTGAACATCTAAGAAGCACATACACAGGTTTTGTTGTGCAGATCAATCACATTTTGTGAACATGTGGATAAGTGCTGGCAACCAGATCCTCACAATATTACAACAGTGGATGTTGTTTCAGCTCTGTGCAGAGCTCCTTGTTGTCCAGCAGCACTGTGTAAACTATGGAGCTGTGCGTTGTTCTGAAATACTGCTGTGCACCAGCACTGGGTATGATATGCAGAATGCTTCGTTGTGACTCCATGCACTGTTTAAACATCTACTACAAATGAATACTCACCAAAGCAATCAGAGTAACCACAATACATATTTAGTTTAAGCTTTAAAAAAAGACAAATAACATTATGCTTATTTTACTCGTGCTGAACACATTATCAATACACCACCATGCCACCCCTTATTTTGTATTGCCGTTATGCTCTAACGTGGTTACAGAAACAAAAGAGATAGACAGTATGTTCAACAGTAGAAATTTCATGGTGTGTCATGATGAATAGTCCTCTAGCGTGTGGGGAAACCACTGAGTGTTTACCAGCTACAAGCAAAAAAGAGAGAAGCATGATGAATGGCAAGCCTCCTAAACTAGAATTCATAGCCACAGCCCATCCAGGTACTGTAGTTGCTGAGTCCAGCCATCAGTCTTACTTTGTTCCTGCTGGCATTACAAAACTGTCATACCTTAATCATTTACAGGCAGGTGACAGAGGATACTGCAGAAATACACTCTATAATCTCTGATTGTAAGGCTGTAGATCTAGTTATATCATTATTTTTAAAAGCCAGGCCAGAAAGAAATACTTGATGTCCTTTTAAATATTAAAGAAAATGTGTACTTTACTTACTTAAATATGATGAGGAGTTAGTGGGTACCTCAGTTTCAGTTGTAAGAAAAGTATATACTTAAAGTTCACATATTTTTGCTGGTAGGGATACTTTTTTTCTTGCTCAACTCTACCTCTATTATTACACTAAAATTGAGTCTAAACTGCTCGGTTGTCCATCTATTGTGTTGTATGCTAAACAATTCCTTCTGATAGTAGGTATAAGCATGTGCTTGCCAAGATGCAACCAAGGTTTTTGGAAAGTGGCAAAAGGTAGCAGTCGACAAATTTTGGGTAACCAAGCAGTTTACAAACCCATTCATCCGTCAACTACTACTAGCAGCATGTGATTTAAGAATGCCATGAGATAACAACTGGTCCATGGTGAGAAGGCATTCCTACTGACCAGGCTTGGGACCACTGTGGACAGTGAACCTGCCAATCAAACATCAGGATCTCTGATTTCCTTTGCTTTACCTGCTTTTCATCCCAGTCTTTATGCTGTATCTCTCTCTCATCTGGCCTCTTTCATTTTCCCTCTACGTTTCCATCATTCACTAATTAGTCTCGTGGGTCCTGAAAAAACGAAAGACATCATTGGACGGAGATAATCTAGACAGAGACAAATGAGAACAACTTTTCACTCCGTGGCTTCTATAAATAGAGATGGTAGTAGAAAGCAGCCCTTTTAGCACCAAGCAGACTTTCAACAAACACCAACATTGAATGAACACTGAAGAAGACACTGATGAAAGAGGCTGTACTCTTCAAAAAGACCACCATGTAGCGTGTTTGTTCAAACAGTTTAAAACAACCCATGTTTTAGTTTGGTTCCAAAGCATGAAGCCAACAGAGTATGGAGGTAGGGGTGGATGGATGGTCGTGCAAAGCATTAAACTTCAAAAGTAAATGAGACCAGGGTTCTCCTGCCTCCGACCAACACTCAACTTGGTTTCCTTTAAACATGAAAGCAATCTTTCTCCGGCTTTAACCGAGTAGTACGAAACATAAGCTTACTTTATCTGCTGTTTCCAGAAGTTTGATATTGTATTTGATTACAAAAAATACAGTTTATAATAATATCTTAGACTTAGAAATATGGAATTAAAAGGGTCACCAACACAAGTAATATGGATAAAGGCATAGTAATCATAAAAAATGTTTTTCTGTTTGTGTGCATACTGTATTTGTTTATATTTTATTTTGATAGTCTGTTGTAGAATAAATAGTTTTAGTATTGGGATACGTATTACTGTAGGTTTAGGCCAGTATTGTTTATGTTAAAAACTGAGGCTTCACTGTAGCATGGGTTGTCCTATTGACGGTAAGTTAGGCACAAAGGCCACCACACCACACCCAAACTACAGTAGCACAGGTCATGAAATGGCCTTTCCTCTATCAACTATCACACTTTTCTGTACTCTTTTCTTTTTTGTTTGTTTCCGTCCTCCCTACTACTGCTGCTGTCCCTTTGCCCTCTCTGTCTGTCTGTCTGTCTGTCTGTCTGTCTGTCGTATCATAGGTTGTTTATATGGCAACAGCTGTTGTGCTTTTGGCTTAGATAAAGAGAGAGAGAGAGACAGAGAGAGAGAGAGAGAGAGAGAGAGTGGGGGGGGGGGGGTTATCCTTTTAGGTTTTCTGTTTTTACACTAAGCCTACAGCAGAACCTTGTAAATCTTTTGGAATAGTGAACGCCTCACTGCACAGGACCTCTGTTTGTGTGTGTGCATCTGTGTGTTCAAGTGTGTACGTATGCTTTGTTTGCCAATGTCCCTGTGTGTTTGCTGGTCCATGTAGCTGCAGCATGATTGTGTCTGTCTATAGGTGTGTTTGCTTGTTGCTTGTGTGGATTTCTTTGTGTGCATGTGTGTTCCAGTTGCTCGGACTGGTTGCACGTGTATGTGTGTGTGTGTGTGTGTGTGTGTGTGTGTGTGTGTGTGTGTGTGTGTGTGTGTGTTTGTGTGTGTGTGCGCAAGTGTTTGTGAGCCATCCACTGGCTGAACACCTGAGTGCCCACAATGACAGAGAGGGATGGCAGGCTGTCCAAACCAACAACCTACAGCCAACACAGAGCACTCCCAATTCGCTTGGCTTAGTGTTTTATCAAACTAGCACAAATACACCCTCACACACACACACACACACACAAGTACAAACGCACATGCATGACAAAACCAAAGTATTCGACATGAAATCCTTTGTTGATTTTTCCATCACACATACAGTATGCACACCTGCCCCCCTTGAAAGTGTTGCAAATGTTTTTTATTCGTGTATCTTAACATGTATTTGACCCAGATAACTGACTGTCTCTACGTAGAATGATGTGACAATATATGATACATTTTAAAACGGAATTTCTCAAGTTATGTTTATATATGTATATGGTGTAATAGTTTAAAAAAATCCCTCACAAAGAAAATAAAATAAACAGAAGTATTATTTAGAAAGGTAAATAGTGTCCTGAAAAGAATATATTTTTGTCATCACAATTGAAATTAGAGTTATAATGGCGAATTGTCTATTCGCTTGAGAGATATTGATTTGATGATTGTGTCACTGCCTGATTTAAAAGCAAGGAAATAAATAATTAGAGTAAATGTTGTAAATTATAAATGTTTATAATAATAATAATAATAATATCAATCAAAACCAAACCACACTGTAAGAAAAGATACACCATATCTACTCAATAAAAATGAGGCAACAGATTACAAGCAATATTATTAATTAAATTTCACATGGTTTGGTATTGAGTAAATATGAATTAAATGAGACCCTTAATAGTTATCCATTTAATATGAGTATATTCAAACATAAAACAGTACAGAATTAATTATAACCTAAACAAAAATATTGAGTTGATTTGAAAAACATAAACTCCCTAATGTGTAAATAGTACTAATAAAAATTTATTTAATTCTACATATCAATGATATATAATTGAGTAATAATCATCTACATTAATCTGTACATCACTTTTGAGCTTTCGACTCATTGTAGTAGTGCTGGGCAGTATACCGGTATACGGATATTAACTTCCCATATGATATGAATTTTTCACATACCGTAATACCAGTGCCCTGTTAACTTCGTACCCTTCTCACTCATGGTTGTAAATTTACAACGACAATTAACCCACAACTAACTCTCTTTAATAGGATACAACACCATAGCACACTACTATTTGTGACTTTAACAATTTCTAACACTAATAATTTTACATTTAGCCTACAAATTTACACAGCCGAACGGCATGCTGGGTAACATTATAGCTGTTAGCTAGCTAGGTTGACAGGAAGTGTTTTTCAATTAAAATTAGCCTGATTACATTGATTTGAATTAACTCAATATTTTCTCTATTTGGGATTAGATAAATATAATGATTATGTTTTATTTAACTACAATGGTTGGATTTTATTCCAAACATTTTTATTTGAAATTTAATTAAATATTTGCCTCAAAATCAAAAACACAATCATATTGAATATATTTTACCTAATACATTAATTCAAATCTACATGACCACAGAATCATTTCTTACAGTGCATGTATAGATTAAAACCTTGACATCAAATACAAGATAACTGTGTCCAGCAATTACACAGATGAGATGGACAAAGATGATGAAAAAACACACACACACACACACACACACACACACACACACACACTATTGTAGTGCATTATAACTTTTTAGGTTGTATTTACAAAGCCAGTTATTTTTTTACATAGATCCCATTGTAATTAATACTCTGATATTTTGCATGGTTGTATTACTTAAAGTAATAATCCAGCAACAGAAGTTTATTAAGTTGTTAGCATTAGCACCTTACTTATTTTCACTACGCTGTAAATGTAACAATAACAAGGTCGACGACAAGGTTTGATAATATGCTGAAATGACTGTGTAACCATTTCAATCGTGTTTATTGTTGACCATTTTGGGCATTTAGTTGCCACTCATACACCCTTATTTTGTAATTGGTGCACAGTAGAAGAAGTACCTAAAATCCCTTAATCATTAGTGATGAGTGGAAGGAGACCACTAGTTTGAATAGCTGGGGAAATCCTTGATCTTTATATTTTAGCACAATACGATTGTAGCAAAACTTTTCGAGATAAGGGCCTGTGATTTATTAAGCCACTGTATTTTTCACCAAAGTATTTACAACCAGTTAAGTAAAGAATTGAAAAGTTGGAAATAGCCAGCCCTCATTACTCAAAAAAGGAGCTACATTGTACTTTATTTATACCCAGTTTTTCCAAGATGCAGTAATTTGGCACATAATTAATTGCATTCCTTTTCCAAACGTGTCTACATTCTCTCTGCCCTGAAAAAAAAATGTTTCTCTCTGTCTGTCCGTTTAATATATATTGCAAAAATGTTGGCTTCCACCACCTTACATTTCTAAATATCATATTCACTCTTACAAAAAACACTTTACCACTCAACTATGTATAGTAAATGCTCTCTTTGGGAGCTCACATTAAAGAGGCCGATAGAAAGAGAAACACAGAGAGAATGTCAAGGCCATCAGAAGTGGAACGATATTGAAGCGGTGGTATTGATTGAGTATAAGCAGATGAGAGCAGAGCCGGGCTGTTTGATGCTGGCTGACAGATACATTGGATCGCCCCCAGCACTTCATATATAGAAGCATCAGCACCAATGGGCAGTGTGCGCATACTGATTACACTTTGATACGCATTTCAGCTATGAAGCGAAATCTTAAGCTGTATCACTTTCTCTCTACAAGTCCATCCGTCTATCATTTCATTCATTATCCACCCATGTGTCCACGTCAAATTCATCTATATCCTTCCTTCTACCAACTTATCTTCTGTAGCTTTCACATACAGTACATCATCAGGCAGCACACATGTATATCTGTGTGATGTATATCTATCTTCACATCCCACATGCATTAACATTCATTTATTGCATAATGAGAGAGGATGACACTGTGCATCAGTGTCTGATTTTTCTGAAATGTCTCTTACCGGACATGTATGAGAAGCTTAATTTTAAATCAAAAAGTGAAATGCCCACGGAACAGCAATCACAGCAGGCGATTGGAACACAATTTATAATTCCAAGTTTTACACTGCCATCGTTATAATGACATCCATTTGTGATTGATTTGTCTTAATGCATTTTGAAAGTCTTTTTTTATGTGATATGGAGCTGCTTGAAAATGAAAGACGTAATATATCCTGTCCTTATCTCCTGTTATTAGTTCATATTAAAGTAATGCTTTTCTTTTTGTGCTTCTCTTTTTGAGGGGTTGCAGGGGTGGATCAGTCACATGTCTGCACCAAGATCATATATTTTACACTTTGGATGACTTTTAACCACCTAGTCATGTCGCCATTTGATTTTACGTAATGGTAGTCATGTGTTTCCCTGATAGTCACCCTTACAAAGTTGCAAAATGTTTGAAAGGGTCTAATAGGTGTTATAAATTCACAATAGTTGCATTTTGGTCGTGGATGTGATTTCAGGGGCTTTTTCCCCTTTAATGTGCTACTTTCCATTTTGCCAAGTTGCACATAGTCAGGTAAATTGGTGTTGTAAAAAAAAGCAAATGATAACTGTAAGTTATTGCTATTTTTTCTTGTATTAGTGGTTATTTGTCTTATGATTTGGAAGTCACATTTTACCAATCTCTCTTCGACCACCATTAAACCAAAAATGAAAAATCTCAATTTATATACTGTATATACAATCTAATTTAGAGTATTGGTTCTGCCGAGCTCATTGTTTGATCACAGTTGAGGGTATGCTGTGATGGTAACCATGGTGACATGGCTATAGTAGCTGTTGTTTTTATGGCTGTCAAGACATTATGATGTTAATAAAGTTAGGTCATGCTGTGCAGGGCCTCCAGGCTGTGGTGCACCCAGGGATTGATTAATGACTCTGTTGTCAGTTCAATCTAAGAAATGCTTTGGAAAAGGGAGGGAGGGATGAGTGGAGGTCAAAAGAAGGGAGGGAGGAAAAGGGGGAGAACAAAATGGATTGGTTACGAAGAGAGAGCGGAGAGGAAGAAAGAAAATGAGGTGAGTGAGAAAAGCAGAGTAGAATGAATGTGGAAATTGAGAAAAGTATGAAGTTAAGTTGAGAGAAAACGATGGACGTGTAATGGTTGAGGAGCAGAGTGAGGTCAAGGACATAAATATGCTTAAGATCTGAATTAAGAGGGAAGGAAATTACTGAAATGTTTGAGAAATGACAATGGAAAATAAAGATGGACGGATGAAAGGAAGTAAACAATGATAGACCTAGGAAAGGAGTGAAATGCAAGTGAAGGTTGAAGGGCAGGGAGTGGGGCATTTTCGGTGACAAAAAGTGGTGTGAAAAAAAATTGGGGAACTATGTGGTAGAAAATAATATTCTGTCAAGATGCTGACTTGGATTGATAACCATGCATAGCTGTGAGTGAAATGAGACACAAGACAGTGAATGAGTCATTGACAGAGCATTAATGGGGGTGCAAATGACGTAGTGATTGAGTAATTGAAACAGACACCCAAGTGACCACACACAATCTGTGTGACACTGAATTAAGTATGCACCAAAACCCCAATACACATTTCCCTGTATGTGCAAAACTACTTGGCAATAAAATATTTTTGTTTTCATTGGTGTTTTGGCTGTTTCACATTCTTGCTCTTGGCCTTTTAGAAACACCCATACACACACACACACACACACACACACACACACACACACGCACACGCACACACACACACACACACACACACACACACACACACACACACACACACAGGATTGTGACACTATCTTTGTGGGGACCCGTCATTGACATAATGCATTCCCTAGCCCCTTACCCTAACCTTAACCATCACAACTAAATGCCTAACCTTAACCCTTACCCTCACCCTAACCATAACCTAATTCTATCCCTAATCCTACAACCAAGTCTTAACCCTCACACAGCCCTTTAAACTTGTGAGGTCCAGCATTTTGGCCCCACAAAGCTGTGGGGACCCCACAAGTATACTGGACTCCTGGCTTTTGGACCCCACGAATATAGTTAAACAAGCCCACACACACACACACACACACACACACACACACACACACACACACACACACACACGCACGCACACACACACACACACACACACACAGACACACACACACACACACACACACACACACACACACACACACACTGCTATTGATACAGTGTGGATGCTGAATACTGAGATACAATTATCACCAGCCCATTTCTATTCCGAAGCAATACTATTGATTCATATGCATTGAACCTGGGAAGACTAAACAGGTGCACCCAAAAGTTGCAGCAGATGAACCAGCTGACAAAATTGCAGGATAAAAAAAGGGAAAACATGAATCCCTTTGCCCACTTCACAAACATTATGTAAGCCCTCAGTTTGCATTATTTTGTCTTATCCAGCTAGTAATAAAAATGAATTTGATTACATTGAGACCATATATTACATGCATATCTGGTCTACCAAAAAAAGCAGATTGTGATATACATCATATCCTTTCATTGCTTCCTTTAAATCTGATATTATATAAAAAAATAAATGTTGCTGTTTTTCTTGTTCTCCATTTTTAACAAATACATTTATATTGCTATTCACGCTTTTGTTTAGTTAATGCATCCAAACATATTTCTATGTATCTCCAGAGACATTCTGGTTGATTGAGTCTTCATTGCATCTTGGTTGAATTTCCACCTGGATTTGATGTGTTTTGGCTCTGCCTTATCAAAGTTCAGTCACCCAGAATTTCGGTTAATTCAGGTGGAAAATGGTTCCTGAAGGGGAAAGGAAAACACAACTGAGTAAGATCCTCTACCATATCATCACGCTGGAGGACTGGTCAGAATGGTATTGTTGGAATGAGTCCAGCAGCTTTTAGCTAATTATTCTAGGAATTATTCTAGGATTTTCACACGGAAAGTAGTCTTGGTTTGCCTATAACAGTTTTCTGCTAAGTGATATACTGTTTATATCATAAAAGGTATTGAATTTTTTTTTTTTTAAGATCGGGGACTTAACTAGTTAAAATCAATATATTTGTAATATCAATTAGAATGGGAGAATGTAAAGGTTGGACAAAACCTCAAGCATATGTGGTCAGATTATATATTGCAAAAATATCAATACACAACAATCTCAAAACTCAACAACAGAGACATTTTGAAGTTTCGAAGGTGTTAACGGCATGTCTGTCATGTCAATAAGACCTTGGGCTTTCTGTGTAAGACAACGAGGACCCATATGGAGACACAGATTACAGAGAAATATTTGCTTTTCAGACTCTTTCACTGAAAACCCCAACAAAGAACAGGCCAAGTCTGCGTTTTCTTTTTTTCTGCAGGCAAAGCAACAGTCAGCATTTGTGTTTCCCATCAAGGATTGTTGCTATCATTATGTGAGACTATATGGAGAAAAAACATTGCACAGGTGTGTGTGTGTGTGTGTGTGTGTGTGTGTGTGTGTGTGTGTGTGTGTGTGTGTGTGTGAGTGGGGGGTGGAATCAACAGTCAGAGAGTTGTTAAGGTCATGCAGCCTCAACAAATAAAGACATAATGTGTGTGTGTGTGTGTGTGTGTGTGTGTGTGTGTGTGTGTGTGTGTGTGTGTGTGTGTGTGTGTGTGTGTGTGTGTGTGTGAGAGAGACTGATAAAGAGCGAGAGAGGTGCAGAAGTGAGATAGGAAGTGAATTAGGGAGAGAGAGAGAGAGAGAGAGAGAGAGAGAGAGAGAGAGAGAGAGAGAGAATTTGAGGGAGCAGGTTGAAGAGAGTGAGAAAGAGTTGGAGAGTCAGAGATGGACAAAGATAGTACCTTGCCGCCAGTGTCCATATCTCTTGCCACCAATGACTCCTCCTGCTGCACTACAACTAATGGACTCTGTCCGCCTTTGCCGTCTTATCTGCCCCCTTCTCACGGTCCACCTCTATCTAATTTTTATCATACTTCGGTCTTTCTCTTTTACGCTCTACCCTGCGCTCTCAGTTCCAAACTCTTTCAGTATCTCACGCTTTGCCTACATTTTTTCTCTCTTTTTCTGTTGTTCTGCTTTTCCCCTTCATTTTCACTTGTTTAATACAGTTTCCATCCTCCCCACCACCATGACCAAAACCCCAAAAGTTCACCCTCTCCTCTCTCTGTCTTATCTTTTTCTGCATTGCATGGATGAAAAAAGGGAAGAATAAGCATGCCATTTCTATCTTCATTCTCACTTTTTCTCTTTGGAATCTTTACTGTGATGCTTGTCCAGTATTTGTGCAGAGTAGGGCTGCACGATATGAGGAAAATATGCGATAACGTTGTTGAATATCGCGATAATGATATGACTTGCGATAAATAAACATATATTGCTAAATTCTGCATTTCTGCTGCTTTCTGTATTCTGCTAAAATTAGGAGTCAGCATTAACGTGTTAATCGCGATGCGATTAAGAGTCGAGCATAATGCGTTAATTTTTTTTAATCGTATTAATTGCATGCCGCCATTTATTAATTAATTTATTTTCACTCCACTCGGCTATGTGTCGTGCCTAACAGGCTACTATTTGTCTGTATTTTACTGTAGAGGATTCCGACACCGGGATGTAACAATCTGCAGCTGCTGTTGTCGGAAAAACACAGATGGTGCGTTCAATGAAACTGGTAATTTACATCCTTGTGGTGCATTCAAAGTTGTTGTTAAATTCACATGTGTTACTAGATTAAATATATAAAAACAAATACAAATCTTAAAATCAAGTTCATAAAGTCACTTTCTTTGCATTAATTTGATTGCCAATCAAGATACACTGGTAATAATGGCTTTCCATTGTTAATATGTACTTAAAAACAGTTCTGAAATGCAAAATAATAGAATTTTAATCCTGTGATAAAACATGCGATTAATCGCGATTAACTATAGAAATTCAACGATTAATCGCGATTAAGAAAATGTAATCGTTTGACAGCCCTAGCTAAAATAGAACAAATTTCTTGTTGAATTTAAAACAAATGAAAGGAAATCATTTCCAATATGCTTTTATTGAACACATTGATCATTGAATTGCATATGAGGGCACCACTGAAAAAAGAATGACAGAAACATTTTAAAGTGCAGCATTCTACTGATATTTTCTTTCAACTAACATTGCAACCTTTCGCGATGTGTTTATTGCGGCAGTTAATATCACGATGATGATAAAAAAACTATATATTGTGCAGCCCTAGTGCAGAGCTGAATAAACTTCTAGAGTAACCTAAGTTGACAAATGATCACAATTTTGGTGACTCCAGCACCTGTACTCAGAATAAATAAATTACATTTTAGGAACAGTATTCCCTCAAAATTAGTGCACATAGTTTAGATAGATGAACATCTAAAAGAGAAAGAGAGAAATGAGAAATGTAAAAATTAGTGATGAAATAAATGATTCTTACATATATTCTTCATATTTGTGTCCCTTTCAGATGACCCAGGAGCAGTATATCCTTGCGGCACAGCCTAATCCGCTTCACCAGAGGGGGGCGTCGGTGTGCGGCACCCAGGTTTACCCAGCAGTGGGAATCTACGGCTGGAGGAAGAGATGCTTGTACTTCTTCATACTCCTCCTCCTCGTCACCATGATCGTCAACCTCGCGCTGACCATCTGGATCCTCAAAGTCATGAACTTCACTCCGGTAAGAGGAGTGTGTATGTAATTTAAATGCCAGGGTTTTATATTTGTATCTTTATGTGAGAAAGCTATAAGAGGTGGTTTAAAAGGTTTGCTGTAATGCAATGCAACATGAGAGTGATGATAAAACCAACAGAGGTTCAACAGGAGTGTGTGTGTGTGTGTGTGTGTGTGTGTGTGTGTGTGTGTGTGTGTGTGTGTGTGTGTGTGTGTTTTACAGTTGCATTAGCATTATCCTTTTATTTAAAATGATCTTGTCAAATTAGTAGTGTCCGCTATTGATGAAGATGAAGTTGCATATTATTTAGTTAAAATGTCACTACACCAAATAATATGAAACTTAAACTGTAATTGAGATATTTCGTTTTTCAGTGGTAATGTTCACAAATATATAATAATGTGCTTTTTCTCTTTATTTTTCTTCTTTGTGTTATTATTCTTATGGATTCCCATTCGAGACCATGTTTCTAGAAACACGTTTAATTCATTCATATTTGTAATGCTCACATTTTTTCATATATATACAATTAATTCATAACAACACAACTGCTATCTTTTTCCGGAACCTAATCAAACCTTAAACGTAGGTCTCATAAGCATTTCTCTTATATGATGTTTCGACTTTAAGATCAACAATCAATCAATCCTAATCAAACCATATACAGTATAGCGGTGGCAGCAGTGATGGAGCATAAAACTGCCATACAGTTCATATTTGTTTCCATATGTATAATACATTATACGTTGCTTTGGAAGGCAATAGCAAAGGACATATTTCTTGTTTTGTTTAGTTGTCTTAGTTAAGACTGGTGGTTAAAGGGCATCTGCAGTGACGGCATTGTAAAATATACTTCTGTGAAACACTGACATCAGCTGAATCTGTCCAAATATTTAAAACTCACCTCATTTTTTTGCATTGGCTTTTCAATGTGGCGGAAATCTTTTTCCATGCTCTATTGCTCTTATTTTGTGATTTTAACTACATCCTTATTTTCATTGTTTTGTTATTATTATTTTTATGTGCCTCCTTTCTCCCTGCTTTGTAAGCACCTTTTTTTAGAAAGCACTTGCACTGTGGTTTTGTGCTTTTAAAATGCCAAATAAGTACATTTGACTTATATATTGTTATTTGTTTTGATTTGATAAAGATACTAAACACTAGCACCCAATAATAACAACAGGCACTTTTAGGCAACAGGCACTTTTAGGCCAAAAAACATCTAGTCAATGCTATCCACCAGTTTTCAACCTAGGCTTTCTGAAAATGTCATCCGGGGGTTACAGCACCAATACATCCAATATCCCATATTGCCTTGGGGCTCAAGGAACTACACTATGATAGTACATACAGTATGCAAATGAGGCAGAATCTGACCCCTGCAAACCTCTGGTAAAGCCTCCCCATATCGTGCCTTATGTTTCAATAAGCAACTTCACAATATAAGAGAGGTGGGGAAGTACGCCTGAGGGGAGGCAGCCAGCACTAAGCATAAAAGAGCAAAAAAAAACATTTCAAAGGCTGTATTCTGTGTGTGAAAAACAGAGACAGTATGAGAGACCAAGAGACATGAGGAGTTATAAAGGCAGGGAGGGAGTTAAACAAAAAGAACAAAAAGATAAAAGTACATGAATATAAGTATAGAAGTAAATAAACTGCTTTTGTTTTATTCTATGTGAGTGTGTGATAGAAGCAACAATAATAAGAAAAAGCTATGAGTAAGGCCCGTGCATTTTTCATAAATGCACTAATCTGGCAATTTCAAAATAATTTAAATGATGTTATAACAATAAGTAGTTTTGTCCCATGTGCATTATATTCATATTCAATGTGCCTATATTAGTTGCTTGCACAAATCACTAACATGTAGTCAGTGGAAAGTAAGGGAGTGATGGTCAGGGTGATTGATGGGTTTATAAGTGGTTGCATCCTGTCTCATACTATAGTCGTCTTTGACATTTTGATATTATTTGATCTTGACCACAATGTCTCCCTAATCTGAATAACCTGGTTTTCCCCAATTGACAAATATTTTCAAATGCAGGAAGTGAACATGTTACAGATGAGTATAAGGCAATGAAAACTTACTTTGTTGATTCTTAAATAAATAACACAATATAAGTAACAGTATAAGTAACATTACATTTCCCTCAAAATATGTTCTTTCTATGGTAAAAAAATAAAAAGTTGCATATACAAATCTTTGTTCATTTTAGTTGCAATCAAAATTGAAAAGCAACAAATATGTAAAAAAAAAATAAAGCCTGCAGATGTGGAAAAGGGTCTTCTGGAATGGGGAGAAAAAGAAGGACCACAATATTGTAGAAGACACAATGATGCTGAAAAAAAAACATTTGAAAAAATGCACATAACCTCTCTTGGGCCCTGTTTTCTGGCAGCTGTCAGACTTTAGACTGCTTTTGAAATAAGTATTGTACAGATTGATATCCTGTTATCCTGCAGAAGCACCGCTTCAGTCCCCCTAGCTATTTATCTAGTCCTTGGCAGTGCTACATGGTTAAGTTGAGTTGAAGAGAGTAGTGTAGTGGTAAAAACCGAAGAAGAAAATATAGAAATGATGAATATAGAACATAGAAAAGAACGTAGAGGGTTGATAGGGTTTAGTAAGTGTCTGTCTAAATGTGGTTTAAATATAGTGTCTGGACATTAACACAACAACCAGCTCAGCTTCTCCCTCTTGTCCTCTGCCTCTGAGGTGTCTATTTCACTGCCCCATTGAAGGTAGATTATGACTCGACAGGGACAGTCTGGAGTTGGAGTAGTCAAGTGAGTGTTGTGAGTTTCTGCCTATCGCCCAAAAATATTTTCTTAAAATATACCTCTACATAAAACCAGATATACTCTTTGTAGTCAACATGAGCATACAGTATTAATGAGAGAAACAATATCCCTTTATAGCTTAAGAGAGTAAGTGTCACAGATTCCCAAAGTTAATACAATGGTGTAAAACACTATTAGGTGCTCTATATGTCATATGACGAAAGGATCCAAGTGACCACTTAGGCTTACATTTATCAAAGTTAAAAAAAATTCAACCCATTGCTAATATATTGTTGCTGTACTTTTGAACCCACTGCGACCCGACACTGGCTGCTGCACTTGTTAAACAAGCATGCAGTACACACACATGCCGGTATTTGGTACGAGCTCCAATCAAAAATGTCACATAGCAACTGTATTAGCATTTCAAAGAATGTGTACAGCTGTGTTTGACTGCATTAAGCTGGAAAATAGACCTGATTAAATAATAAATAAATAAATAAACTGAAGAAATGATAACAAGAGTGAGAATAGCGGTGTTCCCTCAAACACTGCTGTTTCCACCAGAGGTAGAGTGTGTTGGTAAAGGTGGAAGTGTTCAATTATCAGAAATAAGATGGACAGTAAACAATGAAACAAAGATAATCTTTATTAAACAAGTGTAACCAGTGTGTTTGTATCACAAATTCCAGTTCAAAAATCCAGTTGGTTAGATCTTTTTTCATAGCAGACGTTTTGACCTGAGAAACACGGTTGTAACTTAAAACATTCACTGCTGTATTGAATTGCAATAATTACATATTATATATAAACACTATCTGGTTCCTATTTCACAGCCAATTCATTTAATTTATTTTAGTTTAACCAAAGAGTCATCATGCTTGTGCAACATTATTGCAATAAACTTCAACTTGGCTCCTTTGTCCCTATTCCCTAGTTTTGTTAAGGAGGGGCTAGTCTTGCTTTGCCAGACCCTCCTCCACACGCTGTGGTTCTTTAAACCAATCACAATTGTCATGGGTGGCGCTAAGCTCCTAAAATAGCCTCGGGATGGAACTTGTTTTGTTGGAACACGTGTACGTTCAAAAGTTGTTTTAGCCGTGCGAGAGAAAACTCAGATGTGATAGTCTAGCTCGCTGTCTCAATTAACCCAGCAGAGATCTGAGGAGCAGTTAACCATAGTCCTCATAAATCCACCGGAGTTTAGAATTCCAACCCAAAGAAAGCGGAAGGAAACAGACATGCATCCGGGAGAATTTCCTGCGGCACCGGAGCAATCCCGGAAGTGGAACGTCGAGGATATAGACTAAGGAGGGGCAAACCATACTTTTATCTATAGTCTTATGATGTGCATGATTTAGAAGAAACTAAAGCATCACTCCTGTTATCATGTATTGGACAACATAATTCATTGACGAAAGTTCCTTGGAGACCTCTAATCAAGCATTCACATACAAATACGAAGAGGCAGGCTGTCTCTAGCCTTTTACTCTAACTATCTGTATCTTTTGGGCATTTTTGTGATTAGCTCATAATTAACATATAGAATGCAACAGAACCAATTGTGTGGTTGGGCTTTTCTTTTCTGCTGCACGTGTTTTCTGTTGCTATCAATGGAAGTACAATTATTTCATCTGATGTGTCCCTCTTGTGCATCGCAGGACATTTGCATACAGTTCATTTTTCTCAATTTACTGTTGGTTGCTGCTTTGCACCTTCACACCTCTGATGCACGGGCCTCCTTGTTTAGCAGATTTCCATCAGAAACATCCAGCTGCTATCTGTGTCTTTGCATTTGTATACCTGAACACTACCTAAGGCTTATCGTTATTATCAACTTCAAGGCAAAGAACATAAGAAATAAAAGATCTCACTCCTACAAACACACACTTCTTCATTATTTCTCATTTCAAATCCGGCAATAGGGGGTTGCTGCTTCTATGGCTCCAAATCACATCTGACTGGCTGCAGCATAATGAAGGCCTTTCTCAAACTTTTTGTTTTGTTAGAAGTTGCCAGATGCGATTCTCATTGTGATGGTGTGGGGAGAAAAAGAGATTTGCTTTTGAAGAGACAGCTTTGGCAGTAAATTGGAGAGGACGGACTTGTGGGGATAGAAGTTTACGTGTGTGTGTGTGTGTGTGTGTGTGTGTGTGTGTGTGTGTGTGTGTGTGTGTGTGTGTGTGAGACAGAGAAGGATAGAAAGACAGTATGGGGAAACTGAGAGAAAGTATATGTGTGCCAGCAATTATTCAGTAATTGTTCATGTGTGTGTGTATGTTTGAGTGTGTGCGCCTTTCTGTGCTTGTGTGTGTGTGTGTGTGTGTGTGTGTCTACTTTATACCCACATTTGTGTGTCCCTTTTGCTGAGTCCTTTGGGCTTTCACTGCAGAGAAATTCAATTTCAGTTGTCACTCACCAATCAGCCTGCTAATTCCTGGCCTCGACTAGACTATGTGTGTGTGTGTGTGTGTGTGTGTGTGTGTGTGTGTGTTTCTATGTCAAAGCGTGCAATTTCTGCACAGTGTGTTTGTCATCTTAGTACCTGCTTAATCCACAACGGTCTGTCTCTTCATAACACAGTTTGTAGTGTGCTGCTCTGCATACCGGCATAATGACGACCTCACCTCTTACAATATGTGGAATACATTTGTTGAATGCTCCTCTTGCACACTGAAGTCATAAACCAGATGTGATTTATCAACATTCTGAATTTTATTTCCAATACAATGAACTCAATATGGGTGTCAAAATGTCCTTAGTGCTTATGGTAAAATAGCATATTTATCTTTAAAGCGACATCTAAACTTTATAGCGACATCTAAACTCCAAGGAAGAAAGATTCCTGTGTTTAGCTGTGCAGCACTTTGTGAACTTTTTAATTCTTAACCACATCAAAGTGATGAATACCACATCAAACTGTTATATTGTAGAAGAAGAATAATAAAACTGCCAGTGGTCTGTAATTTGTTTGAGTATTCTCACACATAGGTGACAATTGTAAACTTTTATCGGCAGTGTGCTTTTTTTATTTTTAAATCCTGATTGGCCGCCAATCAGTGGGGGCATACAATAAAACTTTATTCTTGTGGTACTTGTGAGATCAGAATTACAGGGTGATTTAAAGATGATAAAACAACAATTGGAGAATCAATAAAAATGACCAACATTAATTATAAATGGGGTTATGACTGCATGAAATGGGGTTGCAACAGGGGAATACAAACACATCAGCTTATGAGTAGCTCATAAAACTGAGGCAAGAGAGACAGACACAGTCTTCATGACAATAGGTCAGTGTCTCTGTAATGATGTCTCAGGTTTTTATAACAATAGTTTAATTTTGCTCTTTAATCCACCAATTCACTTTGAATTTTAGAATACGATTAACGGAACTTTTTACAAGCATCATACCACATGTAGCGTGATTTATAATATTCTTAAGCCTCGCCTGCCATGGTTATACAGGTACATTGAGATGCTGAATATGTGCAAACATGTACTTGATTGCTGTGCACCCAAGCAGCATTACTCCTTCTCTCCTGTATTATTTTGCTATTCAGTTACATGCATACATATATAATCCAATCACATTGAACTCTAGGCAAATGTGATGGCAAGATGCAGCACCAGCCTGCCCACTCCCTACCAGCTCTTCTATGTATATGAAGACCCAGTTTCCTTTATTAATTTGCTGGATTCTCAGCTTAGCCTTACGCTCTACATTCCCTGTCAGTATGTTGTTTGATTCTGCCTGGCAACCAGACTAGAGTGGGTTCTGCGCTTTGTGTGCAGTGATTACATTTCCAGTTTATTTTTTTCTTGTTTTCTGTTTCATACCCAACTACTGTACTGCCCTACAAAGGCAAAAGACCTTAACTCGCCGGAGTGTGAAACTGAGAAAAATGACTTTGAAGTTATCTTTATGTCCTGACAATTGAGTTATAGGTATAATATTGTAATTTTCACATTTTGTAGTGTATACCTGTATTAATCTATCGACAAAAAAATTTTGAACTCAAATTTGACCTTTGACCCTTTTTACGAAGTTACTGTATTCTGCCTTAGCATTGCCCACAAAATGACAATCGGTCATACCAAGGCAAAAGACCTTTTATAGCACAATGTTATGATAACAATGATAACTTTTACTTAAAATGTAAGCAATATTAATCCTATTGGACTCACTATGATAAAAATGGCTTCACATTTATCAACATCATATGAAAATGATATATCAATACATTTTTTCTGTATTTCATACTCATACTAGTACCACACAGGCAGTCGCATGATTGATTCACACACTCTCTCTGACAGACTTTGACAGAATTAAGTATGAGAGTGTTTCGATGTTTTAATGCATATAAAGCATATAAAGTGCATATATATATGCATATATGCATATAAAGCATGTTCTTCTGTTTGGATATGAGGCACTAATTTAGACTCATTGCAAGAATGAAGACGTGAACATTTACGCATTTACAGAGTACCTTAACTCAATTTGAGCATTCTGAAGCGCCATGAAACAAAGACAAAGAACCGTAACTGATGTTACGGTATTCTGCCTTGGCTTCTCTACGGCTTTTGAAGTTACGGCAAAGACAACACACAATTTTCTCCCCAAAACAATAAAATTGACTCAAGATATTTGTCCACATGATAAAGCAGATCTTTAATGTTCCAAAAATTACAATAACTCATTTTTGACCAAAATTGAGTTACGGTCTTTTCGCTTTGCACGGCAGTGTACTATGAGTTAGATTAATCTGCTTGCTTGATGGTCAGGTCCCCACGATAGCGTGTTAAGATGTGGGAGCTAGCCTGTGCAACACATAGACCCATAAAGAGTGATGTCACTCCAGCCCAACTTTTTGTCACCTTCTCAGTTGACAAACCATTGCATTTTTTTTATCTTCACATTTCATTTTGCATTGTATATAAACACACCGTACAAATACAAAATACTTAGTGGCATCTAGCGGGGAGGTTGCAGATTGCAGCCAACTGAATTCCCCTCCTCTCCTAATAAGGTACGGCTGCCTACGGTGGCCTGCAAGGCCCTCTATAGAGCCAGTGTTTGATTTGTCCATACTGGGCTTCTGTAGAAACATGGTGGTGCAACATGGCAGAATCCTTGGAAAAGGTCCAGCTCTCTATGTAGATATAAAGGGCTCATTCTAAGCTAACGAAAATACGATTCTAGTTTCAGGTGATTATACACTAATGAAAACGTAGTTGTGAATATTATATTCCATTTCTGCCAATAGATCCCCTAAAATCCTGCACACTGCTCCTTTAAATCTTCACCAAGAAAGCAATGTAGATGTAATTTATATTGAATTTTACTAAATTGCAGTTAATGTCACTGCAATTTCACCATGACTTCAACATTGTAAATGTCATTATTAGCCTTAAAATTAACTGTTGTTCATGTGCACTTTAGAATCTGTGTTACTGGCAAATGTCACCAAATTAAAATGTCAGGGTAATTTAATTCAGTGCATTTCTCACTAACTAACCGTTTACTCAAAGTATCAAAACTGAGCTGTAAATAAAGATATTGTAATGTTTCATGCCAAAGGAGGTTAAAGGGACAAGAGCGGAGAGAAAGATCCAGGTTTCTCTGTGTTGAGCATTAACCCACCGCTGTGTCGTAGACAATTTAAATTTGTCATTTCCTTCAGGCAAATAGGGCGATAGGTACATGATCTCAATTAGTGGAAGGGCTGCTCTTTGCTGTCACAGCTGCTCTTGTGATTTATGTTTAAGAGATATGCTATTTTTTTTTTTTTTATAAAAGCCCTGCCTGATGTAGCTTAATGTTTCTTTACAAGTAAACTAATCTGAGAAATCAGTGTGGTAGAGAGAGAGAGAGAGAGAGAGAGAGAGAGAGAGAGAGATAGGAAAATAAAGAGATTGGAGTGAGGGAGGCAAACAGTGAGCATGGTGAATGATGCATGGAATAAGATAGATAGGAAAAAGGAGGGAGAGGGAGTGATGGGACTAAGTGTATGTGTATGTGTGTGGTCTAAATAGAGTGTCCCATCATCTATGCTCAGCTTTTCCCTCCTATCCTCTGCCTCTGGTGTCCTTAGGGACTTGGAGAGGTGTCTGTTTCACTGCCTCATGGAGTGAAAGTGAGTGGATGAAGGGCTGGCAGAGACAGGCAGAGTGTGGAGTTTGATGTGTGTCTGTGTGAGTGTGACAGTGTTCATCGAGGTACCGCCACCTTCACTATCTTCTAGTTCAGGGCCCCATTAAACCTATAGTCTGTGAGCTGTAAGGGTCAGTGAATAATTTGCGGGTAATGACCAAAAGTGCCAGCAAATAAAGTTGTTGCAATTTAACCCTTAGAACCCGACCTCGTCGGCGGCGACGAACAACGGCACCTCTGATTAATATTTAGATAATTTGAAAAAAAGCCCAGTTTGTCCTGAAAAAAATGATGTTCATAAATTGACTGTAGACAACAGGGTTGATGTTTTACAAGCTTTTTTAGAAAATAAAACCAGACTGACAAAATCTTCTTCCTGCCAACTCTGGCTACCGAAATCTGGTGCCACTGATATGTCTGCGCTTCTCTCTGATGCTCTGAAACAGACGCACAAACACTGCTGCACGTGACGCTAGTTAACACTATACTCGACAGCAGCTAATGTTAGCCTACCGCTAGCTAGTAGCTGGATTAAACACGGTTAAAATGCTGACAGCTAACGCTAAACGGTGTAAAGTTTGACTGTGTTTTACTGTAGAGGATTCAACACCAGAATGTAACAATCTGCAGCTGCCGTCGGAAAAACAACACAGATGGTGCGTTCAATGAAACTGGTAAACTACAGCCTCGTGGTGCATTTGAAGTTATTGTAAATGTCCTTTTCCCATCTGGTGGTTGTTTTTGTCGTTGAACAGCAATTTACTAGTGAAATAAGTTATTGTTATTGTTATACATTATTATTAAATCATTTAATTTTGACCATATGGCCTTAGCAATAAACAAGCCGTTCTTTAATGTCACCGACTGTTGTTTAGTACCCTTTTTTTTTCTTTTCTTTTTTTACTTTCTTAAAAAGTATCGGTTCAGGCACCGTTAATTATGCATGCGATTCATTTCGATTAATTAATCACAGAGTATGTAATTAATTAGATTACATTTTTTAATCGATTGACAGCCCTAATCATAATATATGATCATATTAGATTGCATATAACCAAGCGTGCTTCACTGCATGCATTAGGGTTAAAGGGCATGACTGTCATAATGTGACAGGTGACGGTTACTGTTTTTTTCAGTCTGTATGTGTTTCTTTGTTTTTTCTGTATGCTGGTGTGCATGAGTTTGTGTGTGTGAGAGGGTAAAATGTGCTGTTGAAGGCAGTATGAGCTCCCAAACCTGCTGTACTCAGCTCCACGTCTAGACCAGCCACCATCATTATGGCTGTTCACACCTGCACTGTGTAATTTATCGCTCACACACACACACACACACACACACACACACACACACACACACACACACACACACACACACACATGCGCTCATATTCACACACATACAGACAAACACACACACATTTTTCTCACTTTGTCAGTAACAGTGCTGACCTCAGGTAATGTGGGAGTCCAGAGGGAAATACTCTGTCCTCCTGTGTCACACACGCACACAAACACACACACACACACACACACACACACACACACACACACACACACACACACACACACACACACACACACACACACACACAGGTACAAACACACAATTGAGAGGGGTTAATGTGACGTATCCATCAGGCTTTGAGTGCTGACACACCTGATGTTAATCGCTTGAATGATCAGTGCAGACACACGCACACACACACACACACACACACACACATACTGTCTCACACACACACACACACACACACACACACACACACACACACACACACACACACAGAAAAAAAGACAATAGAAATGTTTGAAAGTTGCGGGATTTGAAACATATCTCTCCCTTAATAATAAAAATTAATTACTCAAAACAACATAGCCTAGGAAAATGTAACAAAACTCAAAAATCTATTCATTACAGTTTTTCTTGATTGCTTTGACCTGCTTAAAGAAACTGGGATACATTCGGTTTTCATCATCACTGTCTCAGCAGAGCAGAAGACACCGCTTGCAAATGTGTTAACCCTTTCTCATTGGATTGACACATTTTCCCCACCCTTTTGCAGAACAGTTAACATGGATGTCATTCAAGCAGTCCAAACTCCATTGTTTTAGCTATGGTAACCAAACAGAAACCATCTGTTCCTAACTATTAGAAACTACCTACATCAGTATGAAATCACTGAAGCACCTGTTTGACACTCCTTCACACAAATCTTCAATTAGCAATCAGTTTGCAGGCCTTAAAGGTGCAGTGTCTGTGTTGTTCTTTGCCAACATGTATGGAAGAGGTCTCCGGCTCCGTTGCGGAACGGCTGCGTGCTCCGTCGTCCGTCAATACCCACTAGGTCCGGATTTGTTGCGTAACGGCTGTGGCTAGCCGACCACGAGATCTCGCAAATTCATGTATGTTCGTGCGATATAACAGGATGTAGTTTCTATTAACAGAACCACAAAACCAACAACAGTTTGTTTCCATCCAGAGGAGTAGAGGGGAAACAATTCTGTGCTGTGTTTTCAAGGTGTAGTGCAGGGAAATATAACCTGCCGTGAGCACGGTGTATTTTATTTTGAAAAGTAAATGGATGTTTTATTTTGTTTCTGTGCTCGACTTCCTGTCCTGCACAATCTGAATTGTGCTGAATTGCTGCGGAGCTCTCAGTCGTCCGTCAAAAATAGAAGCTCTGCGTATCTGCTCCGGAGGGCTGCGGACTGACGGAACTGGGACGGAATAGGGACACAGACGTTCTGCAGTCAGTGGAAATACACACATTGACTTTAATAGAAACCTAATGACTTTGTCGATGTTCCGCATCCAGTGGAAATTGCCGGTAAGACAGAAGAGACTGAGTATTAATAGTGGCTATTTCTTATACTCTACAGTAATAGATGTTTATACTTTACTGTAATAGATTTTATTTTTATTTTCTTAATTTCTTATACTCTAATAGATTTTATTTTGGTTTACATGTATTTTGTGTAATATTTACAGTATTTCAGTTTTCAGCCACAGTTTGAAATAAGAATCAATGGAATCAATACAATTTGCATCAAAGCATTTCTGATTCTGGATCCAATTCTTTGCAAGAAGGCAAATTTGTCAACAAATGTCACTGGCATGAAAGCTACATACAGTAATAGGCTACAATGACAAGCAATGGTGCACTGATTCGCACTGAGTGCTGTATTTTGTTGTCCACTGTGTAATGGTTGATTGGAAGAGCTCATACACTTGTTTGCAAGTTGTGTTGTTTGAAGGCAAAATTTTCTTTTGTTGCATATTTTAAATGTTTTGGCACAGTTAGAGCCTTTTGCAAACAAAATGTGTCATTTTGACCATGAGTCCCACTGTTTCGGCCTGTGTGTTAACTGTTTTGAAAAATGTGGAGTTTGAGTTGACTGCTGTGTCAAAGCAATCAAGAAAAACTGTAAGTTGAAGACATAATGATATACGTAAATGTATTATGACAGGCAAATCCATATGGTACCTAAGAGATGGTGAGAAGGGATAGAGTATACTAGTCATTCAACATACTAAAGATCTATTCAGCTTAGCTTATTTTTCAATTACATGTCACTACAGGGGGTGACTAGTATTTAATTTAAAACAAATTATCTGGCTAACATCAAACCACATCTGTAGATTGATGCTGAATTGTCATGTGGGTCCTACTTATTATCATATGGTAACTGATCATGTTTGTATAAAAATGTACATTAGGCTGTATGATACTTATGCAATGGTTTGCGCGGGATCTTAAAATGTCTAAAATTTCAAAATCAAAATTTTAGGCCTTAAAAAGTCTTAAATTCGCTGAAGTATTGTGTTCTAGGCTTTAAATAATTTTAAACTGGTCTTAATTTTCCTAAGTCCATGCAACGCTACCCTGGTGTTGTAGTTCTTTCTTTCAGTAGTCCAAAAATAATTTTGCTGTATTACGTATAAAAATGAGACCAACATGCAACTTATATTGCAGCCAATCAGCATTCGTGTTATTGGCACGAGTCTCTTTCGTGTTGTACCACAGATATAAAACAGATTTTATTCTTCAGCTATGGGGAAGTGCAAGTTTAGCAATACTTGACTTGAAAAAACTGAATTTAGGGCTCAGGTGATACTGTGATAAAGGTCTTACATTTCATTCATAATGGTCTTAAAAATTACTTAAAAAGTCTTAAATTTGACTTGGTGACACCTGCAGAAACTCTGTTATGGGAACTTTGAATTTTTACCAAATGCCCCTTTTTCCACACATTAAGCTACTCAGCTTAGTGGATCTCCCTTTGCATCCTGTTGGACTTAGCTTGTATCATGTAATTTGCTTGACTGGTTGAATAACTCATTTGTTCTGTAGCTTCCTCAATGGACTCTGATCCTGATGTGGCTTCAATTATCACCATCCTTGCAATGTTGTTGGAGACAAATGAGAAGTACCTCAAGTATTGAAATATTTTTAAATCCTGACATTAGAAATATATCCTGTCATGTTAGTGGCTTTCAGATTAACTTGTGGCTTTTTAAAATTAATGTAATTATTAATGTGGCAACAACAAATATTTGGTAATACTGTGATCATGGAGCAAATATATTGTTGCAAGTAAGACAGCACACAGTTGAACATTGTTGCACAATTTTATTGACATTGATATTCCATTATGTCCCTGCTTTTTTTCTACTGTTAAAGTGTGAACGTGTGAACTAAACAAAATTGTTTAAAGGGAAAATTCCAAGGTCTACCTTAAGCTTGAATGTCCTCCAAGCCAGGCCAAAACCACCACAGCTATACATGTGTATCACCAAAGAGAAAAGATACAAAAAAGGAGTGAAAAAATAAAACAAATCTCTGCGATCACCATTTTAAATCTCTGTCTGCACAAAACAAAGATGTCTTTTTTATAGAGTCAGCAACATTTTCAGTTTAAACTCATTGAGAGAGGCCAGAACTTTAACATTTAATCACTTTGATGTGTATGTTTTTGCTTCGACCCAAGGGTATTTTTCTCTGTGTGGAAGACAACCAAGTAGTGTCTGAGTAAATATGTGACACCTACTGTAAATCTGAATCAGTCAGCACTTTAGTCCCATTATTTCCAGTGGCAATATGTCAAACAGTGATAAATAAGGAACACACACACAAACAGACACACAAACAGCTGACCCCTAGCCTGTTTGTACAGCTCTATAAACTCAGTGTGCGTGTGTGTGTGTAGCAGGGGATGTTCCTTCTAGCATACAGTATAAGTGTGTCTGTTCTGTACAGTATGTGTGAAGGCAAAATATCCATCAGTCAGCAATTTTAGCCTTGTTATCTGGCACTCTATCAAAGATATAAACAATAAATAATGAACACACACTCCTCTTAATGGAGTCGGTGTGTGTGTGTATGCCTGTCGAAATAGACAATATGTATGTGTATGTATGTTTAAGATCAAATTGAACATTCCTTTGTGAGTCTTTAGGGATATGGGGTTTTGCTGTTGCTTTTATGTCGACATACTCGCTTTTGTGTGTGAATGTGTGTACATGTACTGAGGTTTCATGAAGCCTCATGGTCGTGACACACTAACCCGATAATCAGCCGTCGGACAGTCTGGTGAGGTCAGTGACTCGAGTTTGTTCGGTGTGTTCCGTCGTCCGTTGGAGGGGCCATCTGCCTTCATTTGGGCCGATTTGACATGTTGAATCGGAAGGCGGGCACTGCCGGCAGTCGGACTCAAATGACCAATCTGATTGGTGGAGTGCTAACCCGGAAACGAGGAGCGGGATGAGCGTGACTAGAGTCTCTCAAAATCTGACGAAAATCTTTTAAACTGACCTTTGTTGATCTGAAATGAAGACCGATTCAGCAACTGCATGGCCTATTTCTCGCATAAAATGTTTTCAGAAACACGTTTCTGTGAACTATCTTAGTAAAATATGAGATTGTATTCTGAACAAGCTGCCATGACAGTCTGGCTTTTAATTTCCAGAGAAACCAGACCCACATGACGCATTCGTCCAATCAGCTGCCGGTTTTCATTTTTGGGTGACAATACAGATTAGCGCTGCCTGCTGTTATGGAGACGTATTACGTCTCGTCGCTTTGGTGTGTTCCGAGGCACTTTTTTGACCAACTCGGGGAGACTGATCAGTCCAACTGCCTTTTCTGCCGATGGTCGGCTGTCTGGTTGGTGTGTCAGGGGCTTTAAAGAAACTCAAATTACTCCCAACACAATCCCTGCTGCGTGGGTATCTTCTTTGCGTGGTTACTCACATTTACATTACATGTTTACATTTTTGCATAATCCTCTGTTCATTATACATATTACATATTCCCTGTTTGCCTGCTCTTTTTAAAAAAAAAATGAAAATGAAACAAGGGCGGTCACGCATTAGAAGAGAAAAGTGGATGAGATGATCTTGTGCTGAACTTCTTTCTCTCGCACAAACAATCTCTCTACATTAACTCTGTAGTATTGATGTGGATAATGATTGCAGTGAAGACCAGGGGTGTCTGAACACACAGCTACATGCATGCTGGATTGGCCTTTTTACTGAAGTTATAGTTTTCCACCACTTAGGGATGAACCATAGTTTAAAGCATTCAGCCGTTAACTCTGATTCTGCTGAGAGAGTATTTCAGTCAGAAAAACCCTTGTCTCAAAAAGCATATAAACACTCGTTCTGCTGCAACCAATGTGAAACGATGGTTACAGTATGTGTTGTTTTCAAGTATAATGTAAAAGCATAAGAAAAACGTTCACATACAAACAAAAAACTTACAGTAGAGAATGTTTTTATGTGTTTGGAAATGGACATTGATTGTCTATATATATATATTTATTTTTTTTTACAACACAATGTCAGACCACTACTGTTTTTCAGCCTTTCTTACATAACCTTTAAGAGTCGTTTTTCATCGACAGAACATATTTCAATGGACTATTGACCGTTAACATGTTCCGTTGGCTCTGCGAGTAGATTTTGATAGGGAACTAAAGTTAAATGAAACCAATAGGCCCCTGGAAGGTAGTGAAAATGTATTAAAAAATGAATGGGCCACTTGGGATTCGGGAAATTGTTGTCAGTAATGCAAGTTGTAAGCAAATCAGATTTACTAGGCTGAATGTCCAACAGTATTGTTTTGGTTATTCAACAGATGTCTACATGTTCACACTTCAGCAGGCTGGATACTACCTGACAAGTGAGCTGCGACTCTGTACCACCAGTCTACTCTAACATTGTGGGCCCTATTTTAATGATCTAAGCGCACGGCATGAAGCGCCTGGCGCCCGTGCATTTAGGGCATGTACGAATCCACTTCTGCTAGTTTAACGGTGGGCGCACGGACCCGGGCATTGTTCAAAAGGGTTGTACTTAGTGTCTTAATTAATCATAGGTGTGTTTTGGGTGTAACATGCAATAAACCAATCAGAGTGTCATCTCCCATTCCCTTTAAAAGCCAGGCACATTTGTACCTTGGCACATTGCTATTATGATAGCGGATTTGCTAAGCAGGAAGGAGAGATTTTTCACGAGAAGAAACTGATCTGCTCGTGCGTGTAGTGAAAGCGCGCGAGCAGATCATATCATAATACTATTTCTGACTGTAATATTTTTATTTGTAATCTTTTGCATGTTTGTATGCTGCTGTGTGTCCCTGTGTGTGTGTAACAAGCATAGTGTGCACGTGCTGTGCACATGTGCACGAGTCTAAGCGCATTTTACTAATGCACTGTTAAAATAACAATGAAATGCTGCTATTGACTTTAGACCAGGTTTTTGTTGGTCAATGGCGCGATCACTTTCCGCTGCCTAGCAATACGCCAAGAATGCACCTGAACACACCTCCCTGTAAGACCAGCACAGATGGGCGCAAGTGCATTTGCTATTTAAACGACGTGGGCGCTGGATGGGAAATTGACAACTGCGTAATTTCCACTGGATGCGGAACGTCTGCGGAACGTCTGCGGAACTTCTGCGGAACGTCTCCGGAACGACGACGGAGTCATTAGGTTTCCATTAAAGTCAATGTGTGTATTTCCGCAGCCGTTACGCAACAAATCCGGACCTGGTGGGTATTGACAGACGGCGGAGCATTCAGCCGTTCCGCGGCGGAGCCAGTCCGCAGACGTTCCGCATCTAGTGGAAATCCATGGTAAAGACACTTGCGTCGGGCTTTGCGCTGCGCTGCACCGCGTCAGGTGCAAGATAAGGCCCTGTATGTCTTTTTTTATGTGTTAGCAGTAGACAAACACTGGAAAAGTGGATTAGATTAAGCTATGTACACTGAACTTAAGTATTTTTTATCGTTTGGGCAGATGTATTCCACAAAGAGTTAAAAGATCCATTCTCTGTTCCGTTGTGCATTAAATGATTTCTAGAGGAGATGACACTAATGATCCCTGTGGGGAAATTGGAGCGTTGCTACTGCAAAAAAGATACAGCAAAGGGAAAGGTTATAAATAAAAATAGTGGTGATATCAGACATAACAAAGCAGACAGTCACAACAGTGGATTACATATCCAGTGCAGTCAAATGTATAATAAAAAATGTGACTAGATCTGAAGAACTTCTTGCCTTACCTTCCAAAACATTCAGTAATACATTATGTCATGCAGGTTTGAATAGTAGGCTACACCTTAATGTGTTAGATACATATTTATTCAACATTTTTAAAATACTCTGTTGTGGTATTTTGTTGAACATGATTTCCCTGAATAAAAAGTAAAAGGGGGGGAGGAAGCACATCTACTCTTTCTCCCTGATCGAGAAATTCTCAATCTGGCATCCGCTCTCCGTGCTTGTTCTCACGTTCGCAAGCCTCCACAGGCAGGCAGCCTGCTTTCTGAGCTCCGCGTTCTGCAACTATAGTTTTGCCGTCAGTCAGACCTAGACTCAGATAAGGAGTTATGCACTAACATTGGCGACTAGCAGACGTATAAGAATGGTAAGTGTAGTAAGAATCTTTTATTTATGTTGTTTGTTAGCTTGTTAGCTTGTAACTGGCAGTGTGACAGTGTGTGTCTTGCCTGCGTTACGTTTTATTCTCAGATTTCAGGGAACTGCACAGACATCCGCCCTTCAGGATTGGAATGTGAAAACAACTCTCTAGTGACATACTTTGAATCGATTCAAGTCAGTATAGTTAAGATAAACATTTTAGGGGACATACACATAAACAGATTTTTTATTTGGATTGGGATCAGGGCCTATAAAACATGATTGGGACATCCGTTGTACAGAATGGTCCAATGCACAGAAAGATGAACATTCTGAAAAAAAGGCATTTTGCTTTAAACTGATCTAGCATTGCAACATTTTCTTTCATTATTTCATACTGAGTATTATTTTTCTCTTCATTCTAATCCATTAGGGAGTTTACCTGTAGTATTAAAAGCTTGTAGCTAAAATTGAGCTGTGATAGGATTCATCATTTGTTGACCCTGAAGCCCATAAAAGCAAGACATGTAAACAATGTACTGTATTGTTTGAAAAGGACATTGTCATCAATAATATGAATCATTGTGATTCTCCAGTGCTGAAAGTCTGGAAAACTATTTAAAACTGTTAAATATGCTATGATATACTTTTGTACTCTCTGTAGTGTTTGTAATTGGTACACAATTTGGACTTCAGGGTTACTAAAAACAATGAATGAGTTAACATGCTTGCAGATTCTGTACTTAGATTTATTTTAGTCTAACCCTCTATGATCTCTTATTTAAGTCGTCTTTTGATTTCTGTCTTTATTTTTGTGCAGTAAGGGGACTTACATAATGATCCTTAAACTAAAGGTACTTTTGACTGTTAACGTTAACGCTCTTTCTCAAACAGAGAATGGGTGTGTGGATAATAGTCATACATAATCTATAACCATGGCAACCAGATTGCAGCTACAGCATCTTGGAAAGAACAGCAATAAGGGACTGAATGCGATGGATTTACTGTTTATTAGACCACAAATGGCTTTGTCTGGGTTACTTGTTTAAATGCTTTATGAAATATGCTTGTTCTATTTATTTATTTAAAAAATTTTTTTTAGCTAAAGCACGAAACAGCCATAGAGCACCGCAGGACAGATAGACATGTTGCTGGGATCTACTATTTCAAATGCAGTTTCGGGATGTTTTGGATTTGCACCATGCACCAGCATTGTCTGCTCTCGCCTCAGCTCCCAGCACAGACACTGCGCTGGGGTGCGGCTGTGATTCTATTTATTTTTTTATTTCTCTAACGGGATGTTTCTCTTAATGTTGCATGGAGATGTTCTTCGTTTCTGGGCTGAAACTTGTGTGCTTCTGTCCAGACGCCAGTGCTGGTGCACCTTGCAAACCTCCAAAACATCCTGAAACTGCATTTCAAATGGCCGACCTCTGCAGAATATCTATCCATACTGCGGTTGCCTACGTTGTGGAAGGCGAGACAGTGAAAAAGAAAGTGATGGGTGGGATTTTGTGTAATTCACTGTGTTTTTTGCATTCGTTCACTGCACACTCAAATGCCATTATGAAAATAAAACAGCACACCAAACAAAGGTAGAGGAAACAACAACAAAAAGTAAAGACCCCAAGTTATCTAATGCAATAAATTAAGCTAGCTAACTACATCTAAGTTAACTAACTGCGCAAGCTTGGAGGATGATAGCCACACGTCATATTCCTGTTTTAGCAACCACTTTCTTTTTTTAACTTTGAGCATACAATGACGTTATTTGTCAAAGATGTTTTGATGAACAGTGTGGTTAGTCAACATTGTCAGGAAATGAAATATGAAAAAACATAATATGAAATATAAAAATGGAGGGGGCCTTTCAATTTTTTCTTTTCTTTTTAGTCTCTTTGATTTCCTTTAAGTAAAATAAGAGGTTTGCTCCTTTTTACCTTTGGTGGATTCATAATGCTGTGATACATGAAGGCCATCCTTAGAAAATGTGTGGAGCCAGGTTGGCAAATACACCCAGTAGAGTTTTTTGTCTTGGTAAAACTGTCACTTCAAGATGCATCTGCTGTATTTTAAAGGACACTTCTATTTAAAGCCCTCTTTTAAAGTTTTAGAAACCATTATAGCTTTCAGTATAGTTTGAGGAGTTTTGAGGCTAAAAAGCAATATGCAACCCTAATGCACCAATGCTGTAGTCTAGTTAGGGAAAAAAAAAATTCTTTATACAGACACACACAGAGCAGTGGTCTCTATGAGCGATGGCCTGTCAGTCCAGTTCAATCTCAGGCCTGATGATCTAAACTGATGTTGATGTGTGTGTGTGTGTGTGTGTGTGTGTGTGTGTGTGTGTGTGTGTGTGTGTGTGTGTGTGTGTGTGTGTGTGTGTGCGTGCGTGCGTGCGTGCGTGCGTGCGTGCGTGTGTATCTCAAGCACACGCACACATGTAAGGCCCACCAAGTCAGTCTCACACACCATGTCACCAGCTGTGACAGTGTAACAGCTGACAGTCTCCTGCCCTGTCCTCACTCCTCTCATTCAGTCCAGTGTGTGTGTGTGTGTGTGTGTGTGTGTGTGTGTGTGTGTGTGCGTGTGTGTGTGTGTGTGCGTGTGTGTGTGTGTGTGTGTGTGTGTGTGTGTGTGTGTGTGTGTGTGTGTGTGTGTGGCACTTAACTCACAGCAGCAGTGTCTCCGCTCTTCATGCAGGAGTGATGTTCTCCTGAGTCCAGCAATCTTTATGTCAAGAGTAATTGAAAAAAGGTACTCAAAATGCTGTGCATCCATTTTTGAAAGAATACTACAGGATTTTCATTTTCCAATATTTCATTGAGGTGGGTAATTGCATTCTCCTAAAAGCCATTACAAATCAAGGGTCTTAAGATAGAAATGACTTAAAACTCATCTAAAGACTGTTTTTGACAGCTTGCATTCTGCCAGGGTCCAACATATGCAACCCAGTCTCACGGCAGTTCGTGAAATATTCACGTAATGTAATCTGTTGATTCGTGTACACGGACACGTGATGGTCAGCACGTTTTTTAAACTGATGTATTTTAATGGGAAGCATCTTTTGTGTTCACAGCACGATTCTTTCTGCCAGTCGGCTGCAGAAGAGAAGCTGTATACAGCTTTGCTATTATTGGTGTTTTTAGCCCAATAACCGCTGTTTTAATCAACATTTATTCACAAGATCTTATATTATCTTAATATTCTTTTAATGTTATTATTTTGGTCTTATTGCCAGGGAAGCTGGATTACTTTGTTGTGTATTGATCTTTTCAAAACTATAACGCTACATCTATCAACATTCATTTAGATGTTATCATGGTATTCATTTCGATATTTTAATATAATTATTTCAGTCTTATTACCAGTGAAATATTACAGTATGCTGTAAGAAAGAAGACTACGATATGATCTGAGCGGGGCGCATTCTAAGCCCATATCCCACAATGCATTGTGGGCATTCATATCAGAGAATCGCACAGCGATCAGCGGGTCTTTAACGACAATGACGTCAATGTACATATTTAATCTGTGGTTTTGTCACCAGCAATAACACGTTGCTCAGTTTTGTTCCAGTAAGTTATGCACCATAATAACGTTTAAAAAAATCAGCGGAATACTCCGGAAGTGACATAGTAATTACCGCTCGGCGGATAGGAAAGATAAAAATACATAATATTCTTAATATTTATGTTTTTGTCTAACATTGTATTTGAGGATTTAAACAATAAAGATAACAATAATAATACAATACAGTTGAGCAGACAAAATATAATTAGAAGCATGGCTAAGTAGATGACTTGGTTATAAAGATGTGTGATACTGATTTTAAACAAAATACTTAATCTTGCTCTGCACAATAGAGCCTTTCTTGACATTGTTGCTCTGGCAAATTACACTGAAATGTGCTGTTGCCATGTGTGCGGTAGAACCATTGTTTCATTTATATTTACAGTACATAAAAGTATATAAAAATACACACAAGCACTGGAACAAAGATGTTTTTCCCTTCCATGTGAAAGACAAAAACATCTGCTGCGGTCATGATCATTTTATATTGAGTATGATGAGATGCTTTCACCGTCTGTTGTCTCTTTTATTGCCCTCCTCTTTTGCCTCATCTCACCCTGCTTTTGTCCCCATCCTTCCTCCTCTTCTGTTCCCTCTTTCTTTTCTTCTCTTGCTTCCTTCCCTTCCAGGCCCCCTATGGCAGATCCCCCTCATCTTCCTTTCATGCTTAATCTTTTCTTGTCTTTTATCCCTCATCCCTCTGCTTTTTCTCCCCTCTACATTATTGTCTTTGGAGGCTAGCCAGCCTCTGTGGAAAGAGTGTGTGTGTGTGTGTGTGTGTGTGTGTGTGTGTGTGTGTGTGTGTGTGTGTGTGTGTGTGTGTGTGTGGAGGATAGATTGCCAGACTTCCTACTTGAAAACAGAGGGGATCAAAATAGATCAGTTTGATTTCCTGGTCCTCCTCCTGTTTTTCATCCTCCTTTCTCTACAAGGAAGAAGAGGAGGAGACGGTAGTGTTATATTTCCCTTTGAGATGCCCTCTTCTGGTGGAAGAGAAGATTAGCGGACATATAGGTGATGGAGGAATGCATTTGAGGAAAAGAAAAAGGGTTTGGGAAAAGAGGAGGGAGAGGATTGAGGGCAGAACATGAGGAATAGAAGAGATGACATGATTAGAGGTGAGATGAGAAAGACAGAAAAGAGATGGCTAAATAAAGCAGAAGATGGTACAGAAGAAAAATGGAAAATGGAGAATGGGGAAAGCGAAGAGAACAAATGATAATTTGTGGATGAGGGAAACAGAGACGAAGAGACAATATAAGATGAGGTGATTAGGGAAGAGGAAAAAAATTTATGATCTGATTGCATCTATTGTGTCAATGGAACAAACCCGGTGAGAAGATTACAAAGCACTTGATTTCAACTGGCTCTGTAGCCAATTTCCTCTGTGCTTTCTTTGTTTTGCTCACAGTAGACACACATACACACACACATACACTCAAGTCCCCAGTGCATTATTGAGATCAGAAGTATAGTATTGCCATTATTGTTTATTGTGTTACATTAATGCTAAAAAGGGAAGTTGCCCTGTATTGGCCACTGTGTAAATCCAATAAGGGATCGATTCCGGTGGGAAGCCCCTTTTAACATAGCAATTTTGTTCAAAGTGGAAAGTAGCCAAAGCTTTTTACAAGAGGCAAAACAATAGCCTGCCCCTGATTTTAGCTTATTCTTGTTAAAAGATTTTCCTGTGTGTCTTTTATTATGAACATGTGTATTGGAATAGAAGGGTATTAACTGTATATTGCCTCCAATTTCAATTTCATCAAATCCGAGAGCCATTGGGGAACAAGCCAGGACACCAAAGCTTACCGACAACTTCCGGGCCTGAAAAGTGAAGCCAATGCGGAAGTGGTTTATCTGTGTTTTAAGCCCCCAACGTCTCCTTCCAGGCAGCGCTGCCTGGACTAGGATTAGGCAATGGTTATGGTTATGGTTATGGTTATGGTAATGGTTATGGTTAGGGTTAGGGTTAAGGTTAGGGTTAGGTGCCTTGAAGTCAACGGTCGCAGCACTGCCTGGAAGGAGACGTTGGGGGGTTAAAACACCATAGAGCGTGGAAGTGCCTTAAACGTGCATTATAACTCATTTCCAGTAGGGGGCGACTCCACTGGCTCCAAAAAGAAGTTTGTTTCTATAGAAGTCTATGGGGGAAGGACCCTACTTCTAACTTGATTTAATACCTTAGTTAACATTTTCACAATAAGTTTATAGTCTCAATTGCTAGTTTCAAGTCTTCTTTAATACAGCATGATGTTCATTTTGTAAATTATGATCCCATTTATTTTAAAATTGGCGATAAAGCAAGGCATGCTTTAGAGGTGTGGCTACATGGCGACCTGCCAATCAGGACAGAGGCTTAGCAATGTTAACCATTGCACTGTGTACATTAAAACAGCCGCAAACTTGTTTTCTAGATACAGATGACAGATGATGATGAATGGTTCAGGGAATTAAGAATAGTGGTATCAAGGGGAATTTCTCTTCTTCTTTTTTTGTGTAGGAGGGTAGGTTGACATTTAATGTCTACTGCTGTCTAATGGGGATTCCCTTTATTTGTTGGGGAGCTGTATTCAATCACAGTCGCTGTGGCATAAAGGGAAGGGAGGTTATGCCCAATGGACCATATGTGAGCACATTCATCTTCCAATCTTATGATTTATTCCATTTCAGGTAATACCCAGTCTCCAATCTTACATATTTAAGTTATCCTTAGACAACAAGAGAATTACTGTCACTTTATGAATCAGAATAACATTACTTTTATTCATCTTGGGCAAGCTTAATCCCATTGCAGCAATACCAATGAGGACAATGTTCCGCCTGAGTTTAATTGTGATGTAACACATACTTTACAGTTTCTAATGTCTGTACTGAAGAAATCCAAAAAAAAAGAAACCATCACTAATCACTGGATGACAGCAACAAATAAACACTGCAAATTGTGAATGATTAGTTATTGTAACATGTTTATCATATATCAGATGGATTGAGTGGAAGTAGCTGCTGTATAACACAAGTAAAATGTGTTTTTATACTGGTGTTACTGGTGATACTGGATGCAGAAGGTTATGTTGAAAAAGGACAGCTGCTAATGTCATCAACAGGGGAAACCTTCTCTCTGTCTTTAATTTATCTAAGTTTCACATTGCTACCAAGACTGGATCGTACATTTGAAGGGAAAATTGCTCTAACCTTTCGGATGCTATGTACAGTAGACTTTGAATACAATGCAGAGCGATTACAGGGGAATTAAGGATAATAAGGCCAAATGGTCTTCTTTGAAATGGAAAAATAAACCAGCCTAATGAGTAGTCTTCGTTTTTTTTATCTGTTATTGGGGACCAATCTGTTATAGTATCATCCTGTATTGGAAAAAAGATGAGCCCTTTTTCTTCTTCTATGGAAACCAGGCAATAAGTAGCCCTGTTTAATTCTGCAGCACCACTTGTTAACCCTGTCCTCAAGTGGCCTTTTCCTGCTTTTTCGATGAAGTGAGTGACTATTTACATGTATGTCCCAGCAATTCTGCCCAGCAGAAACAGGAATTTCCAACATGGTAGCTTCTAGTGAGTCCAACGTTTGAGCTGCCCCTGCTTCTGAAATAGCCTGACTTTGCTGCAAAACAATACAGTATAGAGCAAATAGCATATTCACCCTTGGGGACCAGGCATTTTCATTTGACAGATATAAATGATAAAAATACTCCACTCTGACACCCAACAGGGAGCAACCTGCCATCCAATTTCTTACCATTTCAGACAGAGAGAGAGAGAGAGAGAGAGCGAGAGAGAGAGAGAGAGAGAGAGGAGGATCCCTCTTGACACCTGCTGGCGTCATATTTATTTTCTTTTATGTCAGATAGAGAAGAATACTGTCAGAGTGAGGGATTGATGGAGGTTATGGATAAAAAAAGACAGGAATCGACACAAACTTTGCAAGGTCACACAGAAAAAAAACTTTGCAACAGATGCAGCAGGAGGCGTGTGAACATGTATCCCCCACTCACTAGATTTCCTGAGTGAAGGAGCCGACTTTAAAGCTATAGTGCGTAGTTTCTGTCGCCCCCATGAGGAATTCTAAGTAATGACAACATAAGTGTCAGCGCATCCACGATACAAGCCTTATGTTATCGCGCACGCACCCCCACCCCTCCTCCACGCAGTTGCTTGTAGCCAAGGAGGACACGGAGGTTTAAAAAAACATTAACATTAGTGATTATCTTCACTCAAGCTTCTGCGCAGGAAAGTCACCGGACGCCACAATCTTCTGAACATAGCCATACTGAGAAATACAGAGAGAGTAAGGAACTGATAGTGTCAATTAGCTTTGTATCAACTCTTTTGGCAATGGCTTGAATGTAACGTTTATTAATATCAAAAAGTCACGCACTAAAGCTTTAACTATGGTACAGGATCTTACATACAGTCTGTTCTTCAAGTAAAATACATTTAACAACCTTGTAAGTCTTACTAATATAAGTGTTGAGGTAACAAACTACTGTCACTGTTCTTACAGGATTAAAGAGCTGTTTGTACCTAATGAGTGACGATGAGGATTTAACTATAATCACTTAAAATTCAGATAGATCTAATTATTTTAATGGCACTTTAAAATCAGGGAGATCTAATCATTTTAATTGGTGTTTAGCGAAATTGAAATTTATATAATAAAATCGCATAATGGATGTGGGTATTTTAATTGGATGCTGTTAAAGTTTAGCAAATAATAACAAAAGCAGCAATAGTTCTGCATGACGCGGCTTTCTTTCCAGGTGTACGGCTTAGTGCCATATCGTGTAGCCCTCGATAGTGGTTGCTGTTCTAAACACCTGCATTACTGACACCTTATGTTTGTTTTTTATATGTCAGACACCTGTTGACTATGTGGAGATTAGTCACAGTCAGGGCATGAAGTTAACTTTTTTGACCACCAGCCACTGTGGCAGGTGGATTTTTAAATCCACCTGCCACAGGGACTTTTTACCAGCCACTTTTTTTTTGCGTCATAAAGGTGAAAAACAGGAATTGCTGTGACTCTATGATCCTGTCCTGTCCTATTGATGGTAGCCCGCCTTGATAATCCTGCATAGGGGCCCGGTGTTGGGTCGTTATGCCACTGCATATAAGAGATGAGATGACTGACAAAATCAGGAGTAGCCTACGCACACCACAACAACAACAAAATGCACACCATAACACATGAATGTTTTTTGTATAGTTCTTAAAAATAAAAAAATAAATAAAAAGGAAACTTGTTTTGGGGAGAATAATACTTATTACTATTAATTAATTAATTACTCTAGGCTGAGATTTTCTAGGAACTTTACCAAAAAGGGTCAGGATGCTGCAAATGTTGGTAAAATATGAAAAAGGCTGGTGGATTTAAGACACAAAATAATTTATTGGATGAATCAAATATGAACATATCTGTCATTGTCATTGGCTTGTTGATCTTTACATTGTTTAGTTAATTTCCTATCCTGGCCTGGGACACACATTCATACGGTTTAATAAAGTACTTATTGGACTTTAACTTGTCATTGCACTTACAATAACGTAGCTGTCCTCAATTTAGGTCATCCTGTACGTCTCATCTGCGTTTTTTCCTGCATCCACCGTGTGCGTTTGTGTGTGTGTCTGTGCGTGCGTGTGTTTGTGTGTCTGTGTGTGTGTTTGTGTGTGCGCGTCAGTCGCGGGGGAAACGGAGCATCTAAAGAACAGCAGCGCTGACTTTAGAGTGAAAAATCGTTACAGCGTACACTGATGTTAAAATGTCTACAGGTTGGCAGGACGGTCTGAAATGTTTTGCACGGTCTTTCGCTGTACGTTTTGTTTGTAATGTGAGATGTTCGAGTCACACACACATCTTGTCTTCATATCAGAAACTAGGAAATGAATTTGACCCGTTCTCACTCCCGCTTGGTCAGTGGCTGCACGTGGGATGCTGGGATTGTGTGAGTAATGAAAATGCGATAGGGGGCCCCGGCTGTCAATCAATGTCTTCCAGTGATGCGGGCCCCTGATTGGACCAGGCCCGTAAGCAACCATGTACCCTGCTTACCGATAGTTACGAGTCTGAATCACTCAATTCTCATTGGCTACCCGCCAATGTGGCAGGTAGATTGACAGTTTCACCCGCCAATCACAAAAGTTACCCGCATTTGGCGGGTGGGCGGGTGCCAATTTCATGCCCTGGTCACAGTTAAATACCATCAGTACTGCAGAGATAATCTCCACTGAAAACAATAAACAGCTTTAGTTTCTCATTTGAACTAAATGAATTCTGGCATGAATTCCCATAAAAAAAGGAAGGAAAAGCACTTTTTGGCCCAGAAGAGGAGAGACTAGATACCTCCATTGACCACATAGTTCTTTATGCCTGGTTTGAATATACATCTTCATGGTATCATTTTATTTTCACAGCTATTCTTCAGGAGCCAGTGAAGAGTGACAGGAAATGTGGGAAAACAGGGATGTTATCCTGCAGAAGTCATGAACCGCTTTATAAACTTTGGTGTCATCAATCTGAATTATGTGTCTTTTAGGGAAGTCACAGCAGCGGAATTGAAAAAAAAGCCATCCTGCTCAGTGTGGCATCACATTCTGCTAAGCCTGCAAGGCTGCACATTTTTTACACAGCGCACATTTTAAACAGTATTGCTTCAATTCAGTATAATGTTATTATTTTTTTGTGGGTGTCATCATCAAACTACTCTGCAAGTTACAGATTACTACTTTATTATGTCAAATATATTTCCTGGAATCGTCAGACACCTGCAGTCAGCTGGTTATTCAATGAAACAACCTCAATTTGGTAAATCTGAGGTGGGATACTGGAAATATATATTTTACTATGCTGATTGCCAGGCCTTTGTTATAGCTGACACAATATATTGTGATAATGATGCTTTAGAAGTGACATTCCTCTACATGCAGTCTAATTATTATTTATTGTCTAGCCCTTTTATATTTTTTCATGCTTATTCACATGATGTAGTTCTAGTTTTTCACACAAACATCGACAGTAAAGGTAATCTCCTCATTTAAATTAATGGACAACCAGCCTTCAGCCAGTTCCATCAGTGTACTGTGTAATTTGCCTTGGTGAATGGTGCATACATCAACAAACATATCAAACATTAATATGAAATTAAAAAATAAATACAGAAACAAATATATACACTACATACAAAATAACTTTTGTATAAGAAAAATTACAAAAAGAGGCTGAATGCAGTGCAGGATGTGAACATAATATATAGTATGTGCAATGGACAGATGTACTGTGTAGTCCAGGATGAAGGTTAAATGGAAGATGCAAGAAAAGTGGGAATTAAGTCCACTGGTGTTGTTTCCCTGTAGTTCATGAGCTCATCTCTGGTGAAAGAGCTCCGGGTATCGCAGCAGAAAACTGAATTTACAACAAAAACAAACAACGAGCACCGAAAACACAGAGGCGTGACATCTCCTTGCCTCCTCTCTGAACAACCTCCTCATTATTGCTGTAAAGGTCTTTGTGGTTGTTTTGTTGGTTCATTCTTACTGGAACAGACTCCAGGCTGGATCAGACCACCCACCGCCTCCAAGAGAAAAATGACATTCCGCCGCTGTTTTGTTTTACAATCACACTGAGGGACAAAATAGATACAGCTAGGAATTTAATACCAGCCTTAAATGTTCACAATACTGTGTGTTCTAATATGAACACACATTTCAAAACTCTGGACCAAAATGATTTATTATTTTTATTCAGGAATTCAACTGTTTGTCATTAAAATCATTAAAATCATGAACTCAAGTGTCATTATGAATCAAATAAATCAAACACAATGACTGCGCTTTAACATCAGCAACATCCAATCCAATCACTCCTTCTCGTGGCTGCCTGCACGTGCACTTTCCCTGGCCTCGTGGCTGCAACTTGTACTCTCTTCATCTACTCTATAACATAAAAAGGGGACAAAAAGGTTGTATTTTTTGTAATTAACCTTTGGTTAAGTATTTCAACCCCAGACTGTGGTGTCCCTCAGCTGTGATGCCACCCTGTTGTCTCCCGATGGGGATGGGGGCTTTTATTTTGGAGACAAGGAGGACTTCCAGAACGTTTTGGAAGCGAGTCGCAGGCAGAGCGCCCCAGACCATCTGCCGGACCGGAAGCTGGCTGCAGGACGACTCAATCACCATGAACAGTTTTTAATGTTCTGTCAGACTATAACTACTCAAGAGTCTGCTCTTGAGACTTTGTTCTAATTTTCGGGACGTCTGGTCACCCTAATAACTATGGATGGGGGTGCTACGCATTTTCAGGCTGTTCTCATTAACGTACACGTACATATAGCTTCGAAAAGTTAAGCACTGAAGTTCGTAAGCATTCCACGTTTTTTGTTGCTGTATAGCCCACAATGACTGCTGCTGTGGACCACGTAGGAAGGAGGACGGGGTGTAGCCTATGCTGGGTCATAAAACACATGACCCCATGTTGAAGCCAGAGAGTTCGCTTCCCTGGGAAAACAAAGGACTTTCACCCAGGAAATGCGTGTTCCTTGGAAGTGTTTTAATCCAAACCACAATCTTTTTCCCAAACTTAACTAGTCGTTTTGGTGCCTAAACTTAATTGTTGTCGTCACATAGCCCTCACTTTTTGTCGCCTAAACTTAACCGTATTGTCCGCCGAACGACCGGCAGCTCGCTGTGCCCTGTACCAGGCTCAAAGCCTCCTATTCTCGGGTAACTCAACTACCAACTGTCGCTGATTTGACGGAGCTCTGTAACCAGGCTAAACACAGCTAGCAACTAGCGCTCGGCTAGCAATTGCCGCTTGGCTAGCAACTGCTGCTCAGCATCACAGAGCCTTATAGCCAGCCTCTGTAGGCAGTGTCACATGACCAGCCGGCCGTCACCTAGTTTAGTAGGATATCATATGTATTGGTGTGCATAAACTTTCGTACTCGACGGGGGAACACACTTTGACACAACACCAGCAACAGACAAACGCTCACAATAGGAAGTGGGCGTGCCCGGCAAGCCAAAAAGCCAGACTCTGGCTGTTGCGTTATCGGGTAGATATGTCCAAAGCCTATCATTGTTATCAACCTGAATTTTATCACAATCCTGTTTCAAGATTGTTTTTTAATGCTGGGTTAAGCAAATGATAAGGTTTTGAAACAGATCCTTATAGATATGACATATCATGATATAGAGCTATTTGTTTTATCAAATTGAGAAAACTTACATGCATATATATTACACATATATATATATATTATATATACACATATTTTTGGGGTTGTGGTTTATGTTTGCCACCATTTAAAGATGCATGGCACTCACAAATGTTGCCAAATTGGGATTTAAGGTTTTCACAATGTTGCAGCAGGTAAAGGTGGGGCTAAATTGGATTGCTTTATACACTGCTGGGTAGCTTGTGAATTTCCTCCAGTGACTGATAAAGTATTTTCCTAACCTATAATATTACATCATTTTTTAATTATATTTCATGGTATTAATCTGAACCTGCAAAGTGACCAGTGACTTAAGTTATCAAATGAAGATAGAGCAGTAGAAAGTACAATAGTTGCCTTTTGATTTGTAATTGTATGAAGAAAATGAAAATACTAAAGTAAAGTACCTCAGCAGCACCCCTGGGGCTGATAGGGGCTCAGTGCCGTGGTCAAGAACACTTGAACAAGTCTTCCTACTTACAAGACACTCTGCTGCACCCTTGTAAAGTGGGGGGATCAGCTAGGCTTTATATGGGTTTTATTTGAAGCCCCATGTGCCAGTTATTCTCTGAAAAGTACTAAAATGCACTGGATTCCTCATCTGTCTGAAAATGTCAGTTTTCAGAATATAATAGGGTTTTTCATAGTTTTTTCCAAGCCACGACGTGAACGGCCACTAGCAGTCGAGCTGCAAGGTTTACATTGATTGTTGGAGATGTGCTAGTGATAAACTATTCCGCCCTGCAGTATTTAAAACTGATCTGCTAACCAAGTAGTGCAGTATATGTCCATATATGGTTGATTAGACCTGTTTTATTGAACAATAACATTGCTAATGAAGCTCTGCTTAACTTAATGACAAATGTATTGCATTTCCTCCAACTTCTTCACAAAGCATTGCGCCAATTCGCCATTGAAAAGCTTGCTTTTAATGTGAAGCATCAACAGCAGGAAATATTTGGTTTCAATCAGCAGTAACTTAACACAGCTTCAATACATTTGAAAGCGATCAGTAAACAGTAAAATAAGGCTGATATCTGAGAGTACAAACAGGGACACGAGTTAAACTAAACTCCAAACCACAGAGATTCAGCTAGAAGCTACAAAAGTGCTGAGAGCTGAACACAGAGCAACTTTTACAAACAGATTTCTCTCTAGCCACTAAGGGCACGGCTAAGGGAAGGGAAGGCCATCACAGGTTTACAATGGTCGGGCCTACCAGCAGGACCACAGCACCACAGCTATATCACCTGCTGTGAGGCAGTAGTGGAAATGCATGTAATCACGGCTTTGCATGGCGCAACTAAAGTGGTCCAGCCTGGGCCTATGAAAAACCCTATACAATTTTTTTCTGTGGAAGTTGACTTTAACTTTTCTTACCCATAGAACATGTGGTGTGCATTTGATAAATATTTATCCAAATCCATCAGGCTCAAACAGGAAACTTGCTGTTAATCTGTGCATATGCTCTGTGTAAATTCTCACAGTTTTCCATGGAAAGTATTTTTTTTTCCGTTAAGTAAGACATTTAAGGCCATCAGCAACCTGCTCTCTCAAATCGCTTTTGTTTAACATGTATTACTGCTCTTAATTTATAGGCTCTGTTGAAATGTTGATTGCATTTTATTTAGTTTAGGTTAAAATTGTGCAAAGGCCTTGAGTTTGATGCACTATGTTCTCAGCTACTAGCTGACATGCACCAGCTTATGTGACAGCTTTACACTGAAGCACACCTCTTGTGAAGAGACAAGTTGACTTTGGTGAAAGAGGCTTATAGCGCCAAGGTGACTCTATATATGTGTGTGTATGTGCATCTTCAATACTCATGACTCATCCTTCATAATGTACAGAGCCTGCACCCTTGAGGACCCCCCCACCCCTGCAGCTTCCTGGTCTTGCTTTCTCTGCCATTGTAGCTGTCTTTCTCTCTGTCTCTCTCTCCACGCAGCTCACTCTATCTGTCTCCAACTTCCTTTGTCTCGCTTTTTTCTTCCTCCTTTCTCCCATATGTATATCTCCCTGTTTTCTTTCATATGTTCTTCCCTCATAACACTTCTTTCTTCAACTCTTGCAATTCCTCTCGCTCGGGTTGTTCAGCCAATGGCTGTCTGCAGTGACTGACAGCATACAAACAAGACTCTTGGGTTGTAGGCTAGAGGCGTACACACACACACACAAACAAACACACACACTCACTTAGTCTTACTTACACAGGTGATTATACAAGTCATATAGGACATTTGAACACACAAAGGCATTCACACACACTTAACTTCACGTGGATAATTGAATACACGCCACGTCAGTGCTGTGCATTGGCAAACACTCTTTCACAAACAGACATGCACCACTTTCACACACATTTTCCTATCTGTCTACAGGCTGCCAAGTACACACTGCACCTATGGATTAGCCAGAGGCATACACACAAATGTAAACAAACACACACACACAAATACCCACCACCTTAAAGAGACTCATACATATATAAGTCACATAAACACCTCTGTATTCAGACAAGTACACACAGATACACACTTTCCCTATCTGCACATAGTGCTGCCACATACACTTGCGCTGATGGATAGACATTGATCTGATGACCTCATTACCTGATGTCACTCCATACTCAATGGGCAAGGTTTTTTACACATTAAAACACACACACACACACACACACACACAACTTTAATACACTTTTCAATTGTTTTTCTGCCTCTTTTTGTTAACCATGCATGTCTAACAACTCAACTTATCTTGTTCCAAGGCTTAATTGCTTAAGAGTCATTGTAGTTGATTTGTTATTGCTGTCTTGATATCTGAAAAAAACGACCTCCTGACCACACTGATAGAATACCTGAAGATCTAATCTAATGTTAAGGTCGACAATCAAACGCTTCAATTCATTACTGTGATATATATTTAAAATCCAGAAGGAGCAATGGAGTAATGAGCAAACCAGATTTAATGTAACTTTGACTCTGTATTAAATTTAATGAATGCAGCCCGTTGGTAACTTTTACAGTACTGTTAAGGACCCCACATAAAGGGAAAATTGTGAGTTGCATATGCCAAATTATTTGATGAGTATAAAAATAATTCTCTGGCCTTTGCGGTCACCATATCTGAAACCAGCTTAATACCTATGGAATGTTTTGGAGTGACAAATGAAAAATGTCAGTGAACATGATAGTGATAAGTTCAGTACTTCTTTGCAAGTTGCCAGATGTGTTAATTAACATTTCCCAATTCTTAATTCCAGCGTTCCTTCGAAACATTTGTGTTGGCCATCTTGTGACCACTTCTGTATCCCTGACCAAGGACATACAAAATGTTGTTACTTTAGGTGGGTTCTCATCCACCCGTAACACAAGATGAAGGACACATGCACAAATAAATTATGCATCCTGATATCAACATGGACAGGCACACACAAAACATCTACCATAACTTGTCTGTCAGCGGTGTAGCCAGTCATGATAGTTTCCACTCTGTTTGGTATTCAGGTCATATCAGTTCCAAGCAGACAAGTGAACAAGTAGTTGGCATAGTTTAAAAAACAGAAGCAGTCACTTGTCCCTCAAGAAAGCCAGTGTCACATATTATTGTTGTTATTATGCATTAGGGTAAAAGCAAGAGCTAGCTTCACTTAGCATGTATGGAACACACACAAGTACATGTATATACAGTAATTGTCATTAACAGAAAATATTTGTTCACCCATACATACATTTTACGACACACAAATTTGTTCTGTTTTTCCACCCTCATCTTTTTCTCATCTTATACACTACTTGTGTATATAACATCCATGATAAGTTAGTGTGGAGTTTCAACTTGTCAGACAGACAGGAAAAAAAATGTGGCAGTTCCAAACAGTGGGCAGACATGATGGACCAAAATAAATACATGATGAAGCCAGACATGTTTTGTCACTTGTTACTCAGTGTGTCACTCAAACATTTGAAGCATCAGAGACACTTACATGTAAGATAGTTAACTGCTGCTTTATTGTCTGCCTGTTTGGTAGCAATGGATCAGTATAGAACCTATAGATGAAAGCAGATGTATTTTTGTTATGCTTGTCACTCCGAAACAATCCCAACAGTGGAAGAAGACATTTTCTCTCTGTGGCTGTTCTTTGGAGGCGAGTGATTGGCAGACAGGGGAGCTGGTGGCCACAGGATCTAGCAATGATGATCTGTCACCCACAAGCCATTCTAGCAGTCACATACATATCTGGTAGCAGGGATGGGATGTATGCTGGGTCACCTGGTTTATTTTTCTACTATGTGCATGAGTGATGCAGACAGACACTATGGCTCTCCGTGCATAAGTCGGGCATCATGACATGTCATTTTCTAATGAGACATCCAAAGTGGTGGGGCAGATATAATGTGTTATTGTCATATAAACACAATACAAAGGTGGCTATTATGTCTAATTTTGTTATGATTCAAAATGCACAACATTATATTTTGTTGCATTTCCATCTGCTCAGTGGTGGTCACGTACCAGCAATGCTTCTCACCGTATGATGACTAAAAGTAATCACTCTAAAATTACTTGCAATAGTGAGTGTGTAATAAACTTGATTAGGTATGACACAGGGTTGGCTTTGAGTAGGGAGTGTCTTTGCAGCACCAGGGGAATGGATGGATGAAATAATGCATGGCACACAGCACCACATCACAGATGCACCAGGAGTGATGTTAAGCCAACAAATAGTCACCTGTTAACTAGCCAATGCTGACTCTATATTGATCTATATTGTATTATTAGTCTCCACAGGTGACAGTGGAGAGGGATTGAGGTCATGGCAACAGATTCAGGAGTAGACTTCGCCCCTGCCTGGCCCTACCATTGTAGTTTGCTACAGTACTAGAGCTGTAATCGGGCCTTAAAAGTTAGGCCCAACAAGGCCAGAGCCCGACAAGTACATTTTGATTGACAGCTTTTTAAAAGCCCAAACCCGTTTACAGCCCGACATTATTCAAATGTGCACACGCACACAGCTCTTTTGCCTTCTGTCAAGAATGAGTCGGGTCCCGTCGGATTCGGGCAAAGATCTTCAGCTCTAGTTTGCACTCTTGACTTTGACTAGAAGGAGATCAGTGTACAGTTGTTTGGTTTTGAGACAGAAGCAAGAAAAAAAAGCAACCAAGAAAGAAAGACCCTAGCTCACCCAGCTCAGTTTAAAAATGCTTCACTTTAAGGCTATTTGTAAGCAGTGCCAGAAACCTGTTACTAAAGCAATTTAGGTCCCTGAAATTGTTGAATAAAAGTCAGATATGTCCGGCTGCTAGCACTGGATCAGAGTTGCGGTGAATATATTACTCTCCAAATGAAAACTTTTTTTTTTTTCAATAAACATCCATTACTGTTACATTCTTTTGTTGCTAAAACACTGCTGTAACAATTGAGTAGTAGTTGAATAGTTGAATTTACATTTTGCAGTGCATTGAAAAACCTGAAAATTATAATTACAATACATTTACCTTTTACTTTGAATGACATTTTTGTGGTGAAAACATTTCACCTGAGTCACAGTTGATATTGTCATACCACGAAAATGGTTCATTTGAGTTGTATATAAATGCAGAATCCTTGTGTAGCACATTGCACACAATTTTCAGCAACACAAATGCATTATGGATTGAATGTGATCCTTGTGTTAGGAAGGCAAATAAATGACTGCAGCCATACTGAATATCAGCAAGTCAATATTAGCACTCTCACTTGTCACCTTTTAAATAGTCGCTGTTCAGACTGTTTAGCTAATGCAGAACATAAATGTGTGGGCTGAATTGCTGTTGGGATTTGTGTGTTGCTTTCATAATATATAGCCTATCCTTGAAACTATAGAAGAGTCGTTACCGATTCAGACAACACATGCTCCTGCCACCTCTTTAGTTGCCTTTTTCTTCTGATTTTGCTTGCCATTTGACAAAAACAATAACTGGCCTTACTGTTAATAGACATAAAGCGGTTCTAATTCTCCGTCTACGTCAGTGTTTAAACCTGTTTCAGATTGTGTCTTAGAACATGTTTTGTAGCTCAGAGGTTGAGAGAGCTCAGGGCTGAAGACGAAGCACTGAAGCAAAGAGACGGAGAGACACTGACAGAGAACCTGTCACTATTTCCTGACACTGGTCACATCACTCTTCCATTCACTTACAGCACAAATAGTTGGGGGGCATCCAAGCTCTTTCTCTATCTCTGCAAATAATTAAATCAGCAACATACTGCAGGCAATATTCTTTTTTTAGTGAATAAAACAATGGGGGATTGAGTTTAGATGACTATGTTTTAGATATCTGAATTAAAAACAAATTAAAGGTAACGTGTTGAGTCGCCACTGAAACCTGAGTCAGTGATGAATTTCCGAAGATATGTATAGGATGAATTGAATATGTGGAGTATTCTGATGGAAATAGCAGTTTTAAAAATATGATAGGACAATTTAGAGAGTTGACAAAACATTAGTCATGGCACTCTTGCATAACAATAACTCACAATTGTCTCAAAAAAAAGTTGATATTGCCAAAGTATTTGGTCTCCACAATTTGTTATGTCTGTTTTTGATTCAGAACTTTACATATAGTTTTAAATCATAAAATAAAAATAATAAGTGTTGACAAAATTATTGACACCCCAGATTTAGTATTTGGTAGCACAGCTTTTGTAGAAAATAACTGCTGTCAAGTGCTTCTTATAGACTTCAATATTTATACTTATATTGTTTTGTTCTGTTTAACCTCTTATTTTAGAGAATGTGTGACATGCACCTACAACACCAAAAGAAATTCCTTGTATGTGTAAAAAACGTACTTGGCAATAAAGCTTTTCTGATTCTGATTCTGATAACATTCCTTCAACTGGCAGTTTGGCCCATTCCTCTTTTGCAAACTGCTCCAGTTCTCTCAGATTTAAAGGGTACTTTCTTCCAATTGCTGTTTTCAGATCTCTCCACGGGTGTTCAAGGAGATTTAGATCTGGACTCATTGCTGGCCACTTTAGAACAGTCCAGTGTTTTCTTTTGAACCGTTGCTGGGTGCTTCTGATGTGTGCTTTGGGTCATTGTCCTGCTGGCGGAGCCATTACCTTCGACTGAGACGCAGCTTTGTGACAATAGGTGAAACATTGTGCTACAAGATACATTGGTAATCTCTAGATTTCATGATGCCACACACAGATACGTGATACAGGCCTCCAATACAAAAAGCAGCAAAGCAAACCCTAAACACAAGTGAACCTCTTCCATGTTATTTTCTTTGATGGTTTTTTTTCCCCCTGTGAAGATGGAGTTCATCCAATTTACAAAAAAAGCTCTAATTCGGTTGCATCTGTCCACAGGACATTTTCTCAGAAGGATTCTGGCTTGTTCGGGTAGGTTTTGGCAAACTCCAGCTGGGCTTTCTTGTGTCTCTCTCTCAACAATAAGGACCTCCTGGGTCTCCCACTAATGAGTTGGTGACGCATGGTGCTAGTTAAAACTGTTTTAACTTGTGTCTGAAGGTCAGCTTGAATCTGCTTTGCAGATGTCCGAGGTCCTTTCACCACTATTCAAACAATCCTTTGCTGCAATTTTCGGTCAACTTTCCTCTTGCGTCCTCTTCCAGGGATGTTAGCAGCAGTACCATGGGCCTTAACATTCTTTTTAACATTGTGCACAGTGGACACAGGGACATCAAGGTCTCTGGAGATGGACTTGTAGCCCTGAGATTGTCCATGCTTAGCTATGATCGTCTGTCTCACCTCCTCAGACAATTCTCTGTTGTTTTTTTTCTTTTCTTCATGCTCAGTGTGTTACACACCGGAACAAGTACTTTGCTCTATGTAAACTAGTTGAATGAGTGATGATTATATTGCAGGCACCTGTGACTCACCGCAGGTGAGTTCAAGGGGGTTCACCTGCTTAAAATCCAATTATTTCTTGCACCTTCTAAAAAGGTGCCAATAGTATTGTCCAAGCCATGTTTGTATTTATTTGTGGAATAAACTAGGATTTAGTATTTTTGTCATTTTTTTTTTGTTTTGTTCCTCTGTGGATTCCTAAATATGTTTTGATTTCACAATTGCGTAAACAAAATTGCGTGTTATTTAAAAAACAACAACAATGGCAGGCCTTACCACAGACTAGTGCTTAGATATTTCCTACCAACATCAGTCATCAGAATGTTTTTGAATTATTTGTACACATGAGTCTAAAAAAGCTCTCATCCAACCAATGAGTCTTGCAGGATTACTTCCTTACTCTCCCCAATGATCTAACATTTTCAAATGTATTTTTTTTACGACAAGAGAGAGCGCGAGAGAGAGAGGGTGACAGCAGTGAAGCAGACAAACACAAGTGTGAAGAGGCATTAGACCCTTGCTGTTATTTGTCACTCAGACTCTCTCAGGCTGCAGAGGTGAAGTGTGGCACAGCTGTTGGTGAAAGCAAAGGTGATGTTAACTGCATTTGTCAACTTGTTCCTTTGTGATTTTGTGGGCGATTTGGGTGTGAGAGGTTTGTGTGGAACGGGTGAAGCAGCGGGAAACTCTGCTGTCATTTGTCAGTCAGAGGTGATCAGGATGCAGGTGCTGGCTTGTACATTGGAGACAAGTGTGTGCTCTGTTTGTGGACACTGAGGGATGTCTCTTCATGTACAGCCACAGTCTAACACAAAGCACAGCCCAGTGCCTTTGAAAGGTTAATATCTGCCCTCCTGGGATAGCTGACACATCATGCAGTCTCTCCCTTGTAGCATTTTCACTGAAGCTTTATTTACAAATGTAGAAAATGTTATCTAGGCCGTTTAGCTGTACACAGACATTGGATTATTATGGCTCACATAAAAGATAGCATATCAATACACATATGCTGTAATTTAGGTAGGTACACATGTATTTAACAAAAGTCCTTATTGCTGGCTTTTGCATTACAAATTTTCAGGGACAAGCTAGTGTAACTGTTGCAAGCTCTTCATAACCAAGCCATAGCACTATCTGTTTTAATGCTTAGTATTGATCTGGATTCTTCAGCTATAATGCAGAACTCCCTATTCCCTGTGCTGTGTAGGTGGAAGATCAGTACTGCTCGTGTTAAGTATCTTTTTCAGTGATCAGTTTCAGCTGCATCTCCAGCCTGGCTCTGGGCTTTGCTGCCCACACCCTCTCTTCTATGCTCAGCTAGAGGCATCAGTTATACTCTGTCTCACTTATTTTTGCACAATGGCAACAAACCAGCAAAGAACGGGCTGATTAATAACAGACTGTAACTTAAGCACTGCAAGTCACTAAATCAAAAAATACATTTTGAAAATTGAATGTGGTCACAAACATAGTGCAGAGACACATGAACTCAGTATGTGTCTTGAACTATTGGCAAGCTGGATTTACTCACATTGTCTCTCAAGCAAGGTACCTCAAGCAAAAAAAGCCTGTCAAGAAAGTACTGAGGTTATGAGCGTGTACACAGGTTAATGGGTGAGGCTGATAACATGAGCTAGTCTACTGATTAGTTATGGGGACACCTGCAGAAATACTAGTGAGGAAGTCAGCACATATCTAAGGAAGTGGAATCACCACCATGGATAGTGCTCCTGACAAATGCATTTTCTAATTTCTCTGATGACTAATAGAGTTGTAATTTATTGTATTTTACTCATTGTGATTCCTTCATGTATAGAAATAGAACAGAATCATACTAACTTAACTTAGCTAACTTAACTTAGAGAATATTAAGTATAAACTTTATTCACATGATTTACCAAACAAAATATTACAGTGTACAGTGTCTGTCTTAGTGTCTTAGTGTACAGAAATGTCTGTGAAATTACTGTTAACCTAATCTAATAGTTTGTCTGGTTTTGCTACTTTACTGCCCTACAAAGCCAAAACGCAGTAACTACACATTTTGTCAAAATTGAGTTATGACTTGAAATAGGCTTTGTGACTGCGTTCTGGCTTTGTATTAGCTTGGATTTAGCAGTTACTGCGTTCTGGCTTCGTTTCCCCAGCTTTGACACTGCAGATATTGCAATCTGACTTTGTAGCCAGATTGTTCTTGCGCTGCACAAGCCATTGAAAAAAATGGTTTCAGAGTGCAACACCGTTGCAAGATCCTATTTGTAGGGACCTTTATACCGAAAATTTTGTACCGATCATAACAGACCCTAACACAGAACCAACAAACCTACCAGGTAGCCTACTGAGAAATGCTATGGCTCATTTTCATGGTAAAATTATGTTTAAACTCGTGTTAAAATGCCAATCCAGAGACGTGTAAGGAAGATAGCAAAATATGAACACACAGCCTAGCAAATGACCGCTTTATCAATGAACTGTTACCATGGCTAGCTAGCCGCTAGCAAATTAAAGACATTAGCCAACCTGCTCACTTGAAGGCAATATCCACTCCGACAATGTTATGATAATCCTCGTATGATCATGTTGATGTTTCTTGTGTCATTCATTTCTTGATCTGTTCATGCATCAGGCAGCTAATCCAATTTTAGTGAAAACGGTTATGGTTCAAAAGTCAAAAGGTGGCTCCAGTCAAGTTAGTTACAGTTAGTTAAAGTTAGCTGCACCCAGAAAAGTGGACTAGCAGCCGGGCTCGCAGGAAGAGCGTTTTAATTAGCTGTCAAATTCCGACTGACTAACTATCCTCAATACGTTTACATATGTGTGTGTTAGGTAATGAATTCTGTGTGGTGTTTTGCAAATAATGTTTTATGAAATTGAAAACTGAGGCGAAGGCTGAGAATTAATGCATGGTTTTGCGGATTTGGTATTGTGGTGTTTGAGTGAAAGGTTTCAGATGAAATTGTGTGACATGTTAAGATTTTGTGTGTGTAAGCAGTTGAAAAAAAACCTGTAAATTGCATTAATTTTTAATTACTTTTTCAAAACATCCTTGATCTATAATTACTTTAAAACAAAAATTCCAAAGCCAAACACTGATGAAAGAATGAAGCATTGCAATAAAATATATATCTTAATTTTGAGGGTTACTAGCATTCACAACTTGCAAACATCAATAAATAAAACAAAAAACTATATTAAAACCAATCAAAATGTGGTAATAAACACATTTAGATTGCAGATACTGCACTTTGCAATAGTGTTTTAGCTGTTTAAGGTTATCCCAAGGCAAAGTGCAGTATCTGCATTTTTGGGGTCAAAGGTCACATCAGTGGTCATGTTTTTTATCTACAAAAAATACTTCCTAACAAGGCATCATATGAATGTATTACCACTAATCTACCCACAACATGTTTGGCTGGCCACGGTGAAAACTTTAAAAGCATTTTTCTCAGTTTCAGTGTTAGCGTAGTTACTGCATTTTGGCTTTGTAGGGCAGTTTAGCTGTCCTTTTATAAAAATCTCCAGATGGCATTTGTGTACAGAAAAGTGACTGTTTCACATATTTAGTTTGTTGTGTGTTCTTACTTTTACCATCATTATTAGAAGACATTTCTAAATGGAACAAGAAAATAAATATGTGCCAACTCTTAAAAAATCAAGCTAAGCAGTAGCCTATGTTTAGGATAGGATAGGATAATTATTTAGCTGAAGGACTAAAAACGGGCATCCTAATGAAAGCAATTCAAGGTCACAGTTGAATAATCATTTTTGGTGAGTCTAATCAAGTACAGATGAATCAAGTGTCTTTACAGACTATTCAAACTATATTCAAAGCTAGAATATGATATTCTTGTCCTGTTCCCACTCAGTGGGTCAAGTTCTTGCCTCAGCACTTATCAGTCATCTTGATGAGATGTCTACCTTATTTGAATGTTAATTGTTAAATGAGTAGACTACAGCAAATCTGTACACTGTTGTAGGCCATATTTGTGACTTGTCTTGTTTATTGCAAATGTAATTGTTTCATCTAATTATTTTTGCGTTCTACTTTCTGGCATTGATGTTGCCTCTGTCGTTCCTGCTTTTGGCCACTACCTCGTTGTATTGAGCCATTAGTATCTCACTGCTGGTCTAATCAATATAAAACTGCTGGTCTAACCACACACCTACATCAAATATGTTACACTTTGAAACACAATTAGGGTTAAGGCATGCATGAACACACATGGTCAAAGGAACAAAGGAAGGAAGAAAAAAAGCATGCTAAATAGATATGCAATTGCCCAGCATTAAATCAATCAGTGCTTAGTTTCTCTCTATAACAGGAATATTGATCCCATTCACTTTTAAGCTGCAGTTAATATAACTGAAAACTTCCTGTTAATGTAACACAAAAAAGGCCTTACACGGAAACGAAGGAAATTCTACCCTCTGAACTGCTGGAAGTGTTTTAATGTGAAATAGATGGAGGATGTGCTGACTTTCCATTAACAGTGAATGGCAGCAACAGTGAATTAACACAGCATACATTAAGGGAGCAGAAGAGCAATGTCTTTTAAAACAGGGGAACCTAGAAATAAAGCCATGTGTCTAATAATAAATGCCTGATTCTCTACTTGGGCAGTATTTGAGATTTTAAGGTATTACAGCTTTACTTCAATTTCAGCTCAGAAATCTTTTTTTTTAACCTACCATAAACTCTTAGTACAGGAAATGACTTTGGCTACATGGCATGCCACAGCATGCCACACTTGCTTCAATTTTAAACATGGTTTAACAGAGTTGGAATCCATCCCTTAATCCAAATCTGGCAGCGCCAGTGCTACGCCAGAGCATCAGAAGATTGAGGAAGTTGTGCAATTTGAGGAAAGAGTAAGGAAGACAGATAAAAAGTGTAGTGGAAGAGGGAGAGGAGAAAGATAAAGAAAAGGATGCCATACTGTACATGCACTGGCTGTTGGCATACAGCCCTGAGGGAGATCTTAAAGTAGCTTGACTTACTGAGGAAACTGCCTCCTGTGAAAAAGTCAATAATTCCAATAAGGTGGTTGCCTTTAAAATGGATTTTGGGGACTTGCAGTAGTAGATTGAAATTTTCAGAATGACCTAATTCAAGTCATTCCCCATTCTACAGCAAACTACAGTGAAACAGCAAACATTTAAAAATAGAACATGTATCATGTACCATGTAAGGTCTCTGAATGGTCAAACAGGCAAAGGACGACTAAAGCACTTTCCGAGTTTCCTAATTTGTTCATGCCTTCAGCCATTCCCTCACCTGTTTTCCCTAGGCAAAGGTGACACTGCTCTTCCTCTCTCTCTCTCTCTCTCTCTCACTCTCTCTTCACTCTGGATATGCTGGCTGACATAAAAGGTTGCGTGAAAAATTACAACAGTCCTGAATATTAGAAATGCCTGCAAAATACTTTCCTAGCCTATCCATCAAAACAGGGACACATGGGTTTATCGTGTGTGTGTGTGTGTGTGTGTGTGTGTGTGTGTTGGTACTTTGTATATGACTGTGTGGTATTCTGTGTGTATAACCTTGCATATGGTATGCTTTCACCTAATGGGACAGTTTGCCAGTTAACCTCGCCACGATGAGGGTATCCATTATTATCCCTACAACTTCTGCATGAAAGAGGACGTCTACCTACTAACCCTTTTTATAGCTGGCATTAAGATGTTCTTGTCTGGACACAGTCTTAATGTGATTGAGATACATTACATTTACAGTGGGCATGGTATAGATAGCTTTTTACTCATCGTACTGCAGTTCGCAGCGCAGGTCAATTCCTGGTCATTCTATTTAAATTGTTTTGTAATTAATAGTATTATAAATACCTCATCTTGCTTGTTTTTTAACCATAGGTTTCCAGAAGGTGTTTATGGTAACATACTTTTACACTGAGAAATGTATTTTGGCCCTAAACCATCCAATGCTTTATAAACCAACAGTTATATTTTCAAATCTATTCTTTGATATGAAAGTGTTCCATTTTCACAAAAAGACATTTTATTATACCAAACCACAGCTAATGTCAAGGAAGTGTGAGTATGTGATCCATAAGGATGGGTTTTCATCTGTGGTAGTATTTAAAAATATCCTTCTCTTCTCACTATTTGCCTTTCACTGCTCTCCCTCTCTTTCTCTAAAATAAGTAGTATTAGTGTGCTCAAACTTAATTCCCTGACATCCTTTGTATTTGAGGGTTTATTGATTCTGAGAACCTCCCTCATATGCTGGGGCCGAGCGATGTGGGCGAGGTAGAATGAAATCGGGGGGCGGGGGGGGATGACTACCTATGGAGAAAAAGAAGTATGGTCTATAATTTAGCCCGTATGGAATTTTTTCCAGTCAATTAGTTTGTTCTACAGCTATCTGCAGTTTCCACAACAGGTCTCTCTAGGTGTCTACACATATGTGAGTGGGGGATCACACTGCACTGTACACATTGTGTGAGTGTGTACGTGTGCATTACAGTTGTTTTGTTTTTTTCTTGGGTGCATTTATGTGTGTGCCCACATCCAGTGCAGCAGAAAGGGCATTCCTTTATTCTTTAATACTGCATACAAAGAAATTGTATATATGTGTAAACCAATCTTATAGTTAGCACAGGTGAGATGTATGAGTGTATCAATGTTAAGTAAAAAGACTCTAAATTGTATTGCAGTTTTAATGCACGCTCAATTTAAACATAGTTTAGTGTATGCACATCACAAAGTGAAAAAAGTCAGAATTAATCCACCTTGTGATACTATCAAGCACACAGATAATGGACCCACGAGGTACGACTCAAAAAGGTAAAATACAATAGTTTATTTAACAATTAAATAAACACAGCAACAGTGTCCAAAAAACAACAGGCAAAAGGGAAAAATCCAGGAGACAGGCAAAGTCCAAAAATCCAGGGAATCCAAAAACAAACAGGCAAACAGGAATACAGGGAAACTGCTCAAAAGCTGTACACATAGGAAACAGACGATCTCACACTGGGGAGAGGGGAAGACAGAACTTAAATACACAACTAAATAAGACACAGATGCAACACATTAGGGCGGGGACAGGTAATCACAAATGGCGGGAAACAAACAAAGGCAGGAAGACAAGTGAAGTGAATGAAGACAAAACAGTAAATGTCAAAATAAAACAGGAAGTCCAAGAAACAAACAGAACATGTAATACAAACTAAAAACCATAACTTGACACAGGGACGAAACATGACAGATACATCACTAAAAACAAAATTAGTTTTTTTACTTAATGAGGACTTGACATGGATGTATTAATATGATTTGTATTGTTGATAATTTAACCATTGCAGCAATGTATCATGCTGGACTTACAGAAAAGGCAAAATTATAGTTATTTAAATCTTTTTGAGACCAGGGCAATATTCCAGCTAAAAATTATGACTCCTTTGACCCACTTCTAAATCCTCGGCAAGTCGTTGGTCCAATGCATCGAGTGGGTGCAGGACTGTGTCATACAAGTACACAAATAATCAGTGCCACAGACACAGAATGTATATCTTACGCTTACCTAAGGTTTTCTCTATGTAAACCCACACAATTATGCTGTTATGTAAGGGAAGAAAATGAAGGAAGCAGGGGAGGACAGTTGATTGTGTGATGATGAAACAATTGCGTGTGTCATTATCATTGTGCTGGGAGTTGTTGATTTCTCTTTGGCAAACTCTTGTAGATTGTATAGCCTTGAAGCCCATTTCAATTGGCAGAGAAGAAGAACAAACATTGAACACAGAATATTGTTTGTCTTTGATTAGTTGTTGTTATTGTTGCCAAACTGACTTTGATTTCCCAGCTATTATGTTGACTATTTTTATTTGTTGGCGAAAGAGAAAAGGCACAGGAAAAAAAGGAATTGTGTGTGTGTGTGTGTGGTCTTCCTGTATTGTACAGTATTGTGGCTGGAAAGAAAGTGAGTGGTCATGTACAATACTGAGGTAGTTTTAATAAAGAATCACACTCAACTTAACAATAGAGTTCAGCAGCTACTAGTGTGACGAGATCTCATGAGATTAAACGTGACGAGATGTCTGAAAAAAAGCTGCCTGTAAAACCAAGGGGGTAAGCTTCTCCTCGGACCGCGAACCTCCTATGGCGCCATTTTAATGCTACAAAGCGATCACCCCCCGTTAGCATTCCATTGACTGCCATTCATTTTGGCGCCACTTTGACAGCGAATAACTTTACATCTGAAGCGTTTAAAGACTTTATTTGTCCATTGTTTATTTCTAAAGAAACATGACAATGTATAAAAGGCTCAATTACCTTGTATCTCACGTTATGGCTCCGTAGCAGACGTTTTTGTAAAAATAGGCTAACGATTGTGTCATAACCACGCGACTTACTGTCGCATAGTAGAGGAATTACCGTACAGTACAGGAGAAGCGCGCAGGCAGTTTCGTCTCACATTAGCTGTTTAAGTGTAATTACTAATGTTAACTAGCATTTTAGTTAGCAATAATTTGCCTGTGCCTATGTTATCTCCTTACATATACCTACGCTCTCCGTCTCTGCAAGATTGGGAATGATTGAGATTTCTCTTGGCACAGCTACCAGAAGACTTACAACTTTCAGACACGTTGCTCACACATTTACATCGTCTCTCTCAGTTGGAGGCTGCGCAGTAACCCTCGGCGCTCACCGGAAAAGTGCTTCTAACGGCCTTCACTGGTCTCCGTCCAGAGCAACAGGATCTGTTGGTCCATTCTTATATACAGTCTATGTGTAAAACCCAGCGTTAGAATGTTAGAGAGTAGCGCCACTCTCCCTCTCTTAATACATCCATGCCCTCTCTCTCTCTCTCTCTCTCTCTCTCTCTCTCTCTCTCTCTCTCTCTCTCTCTCTCTCTCTCTCTTGGTCGAGACACACACGCGTCTTCAGCATGCAGTTTACTGTGGCCCTGTCTCACGCAGACCACTCTCTTTCTCTGTTTAATTGAGTCGGGAAGCGGACAGCAAAACCAAACTTTACTTTTAATGATATTAAACAAAGAGAAATGTTCTCCGTTCGTCCTATCATGGCCATAAATCGATACTAGAGTAGCCTCCTTCCTCGTTTAGTGCTGCAATTAAAGCTAGTGCGTAGTTTCCCCCATGAGGAATTCAAAGTAATGACAACAAAACTGTCGGCGCGTCCACATGATACAAGCCTTACGTGATCGCGCACGTGCCCCCACCCCTCCTCCATGCAGTTGCTAGTAGCCAAGGAGGACACAGAGGATTAAAAAAGCATGATGGATTCTTCAGAAGAGGTAATTATCTTCACTCAAGCTTCTGTGCAGGAAAGTCACCGGACGACACAATTTTCTAACATAGACATACTGAGAAATACAGAGAGAGTTGTGTGGAGCTGATAGTCTTAATTAGCTTTGTATCAACTCATTTGGCAATGGCTTGAATGTAACGGACGTTTATTAATATCAAAAAGTTACGCACTAAAGCTTTAATAAAATGCAGAGGAGGAGAAAAGAGCATCTGTCTTCACAAAAATCATCTGTTGAGTGTTTCATGGTAATTTATTTGTGCTTTAGAACGTGATCAACGTGAAACAATAGTAAAATAAGCTTTATTTCTCTCTGTCTACTGTACAATGACAAATTCAAGTCAAAACATTTGGTCTCAACGGTCTCAACTACTGCCAGAAAATGCTTATTTATGTTTTAACCTTGGTTCTCTGAGTGAAGAGACTCTCCACCGTACATATGGAATAACTAACAGTGTTAAGACCTGCCAGTTTGCCGAGGTCTAAAAGTGGAGGTGCTTTCTGTAACATTGTGGCGGTGGCAGTGAACATTTCTAAATTAAAGACTGCCAAATAGTTAATGGAGGATCATGACTGATGGTTGTAACCCCTAACACTTCAAACAAGGAACTAGAGACAATGTAATGCATGTTAAAATATTAATGACTTATAACTGTAATTACCTGTGAATATTTGACTATACAAGGTGGGAGCACCGAATAATTTGATGTCTTTTTGAAATTTGATGATCAACAGTATTAATGTAAACATTTTAAAATACAACTGTTTAGTACAATGGAATGTATATATTCACAAATATAGCATGAGACACAATATATAACCAAAAATGACCAACCACATGCAGTTTCCAAAAGACAATTAGATAAGGTGAGACAGATAGTGACAACAACAAATCAAGTAGCCTGATGAAGGCACAACTGGCCACAAGCTCGCTAAGTTGCAGTAGTTTACCAATGAGGTAAGATAGTTAGTATGATTTGTAATTTAAAACATCTGCTGACATTGAACTGGGAAAAGCCTGGATAGAGATAGGGGGGTAAAATTAAAGAACAAAAATCAATATTTGTAAGATTTCAAGAAGCAAAGAAAAAAGTAAAAACATTGTTGAAGTGCTTTCACAGAAAATAAATGTTATTAAAAAAACCCTGCAAATCTAAAGTGAAAATGGGCCTGATACGATTAATATGAATGTATATAGAACAGCTTTTAGGAATTTAGGAATTCTTTGCTACAGTTGAGCTATTTATTTCTAACATTTAGGCAGATTTGACCCACCCAAAAAGTGTCGTGGTCAAGTCTTTTGCAGCATCATGCACAATGTCTTATTCAAAGTGCCAGTTGGATTCTTACCTTAGCTATATATAACTATAGTTACCACGTCTGCAGTTAGAAAATATTAAAATGAAATACACTTCCAAATCCTGCTGTATTTATTTTAATTTTATTAAAAATGCCTTTCCACGTGATTACCAGAGTGTGCTTTTAATTCAAGAAGCCAGCCCTGTGAAAAAGTATATTACAACCTTTAGATCTGTTTTCCAAAACTAATTTAACATTGAGAGAGAGAGAGAGAGAGAGAGAGAGAGATGGAGAGTAGTAGGACAAAGAAAACCCTTGACAAAGAGATTCAAGTAGAGAGCGAGAGAGAGAGAGAGAGAGAGAGAGAGAGAGAGAGAGAGAGAGAGAGAGAGAGAGAGAGAGAGAGAGAGAGAGAGAGAGAGAGAGAGAGATCTGCTTGTCTTCTTTTTGTTGACGAATTCCCATTGTATTCTAGGCTTTGGCAATATTGTTCCCTTGTACCATTCATGCCAATGATGCATACTGGATTGAAAATGAAACGTGTCATGCAGTGTGTGAAATACAGAGAAAGCGGGAGAACTGTCATGTTCAATCAGAAGGTGGCTTCAGTGTTGGACAGTGGAGCAGTGAGGTGGAATAAAACCACCTGATTTATTAACATCATTGTCTTCATGTTTTTGGAATTGAGAGACAGAGTGTGACTGAGCGAGGGAGGATTAGAGAAGCATTGCACTGAATGTAGTGAGTGTAAATTTGTTCAAACTGAGCTAATTATGTATGGATGCTCCCTCTGTTTGTCTGTGTGCGCATGTTCCACAATTATATCTGTGTTTCAATATATGAAGGTAAATACTAGTGTTTGTGTGTCTGTATGCAGAGTTTTGTTTTTATATATATGTGTATATATATATATATATATATATATATATATATATATATATATATATATATATATATATATATATATATATATATATATATATATATATATATATATATATATATATATATACTGTATATATGTGTGTATTACAGGGAGTGAGCAAGTTTGTCATTCCCCTGGCCTGTTGTGTTATGGCTTATTGAATAAGCTCCATGCTCCACTGTATATTCAGCATAATGACTATAGATCTAACAACAACACTGAAAACCTCTGGCTGGTTTAACTTATCGATCTGACACACTCTTATCACTTTGCTATGCTCCCATTTGTAAGTCTGTGTGCGTGAGTGGATTACGTATAGACCTACTGTATGAGGTAAGGATTGGTCTTTTGTTAAAAATCACATAGCATATTGTCAAGGTTGCCTGCCTCTGATGGGATGAGGTTTGTTTGATTACAGATTTGTATAAATTGGATCAGTGCTAATCAAATGTGGGGAAACCAAAACCCAGAAGAGATTCTAACTCAAACTTTTGTTTAGATTTCACACAAATAAGAAGCATTATTTTCCATTGAAGTAGTACTGTAGTACCTTCAATACTCATCTTAGAATATTAAACTGAATTAAACTCTGGTTTACTACTTAAAAAAATAACCTGCTTTACATTTAGCAAGTGTAGCTTATAGTGTTATATACACGCTAACTGAGATTTAATTTTGCGTGCAATTAATTCATGCATGTAAAGCTGTTCAAATTGGGAGTTATGCAAAGTCAAGAGGTAGACTCCTGCATACTGCCAGAAATTAGCCATTAAAGGTTCAATCACCAAACCAGGAAACAAAGACATTATTAACCTTTTTTTATCATAACAGTTCTCAAAAGAAAGAAAATGTATGCACACCAAAACGTATGATATCCTACGAAATTAGAAGACCACCAACTGGTCACGTGACGCCGGGTGGCCATGTGACGCCAAGCAGCAGTTGCTAGTTGTTTAAGCTGCTACAGAGCTTCGTGACGCTTGGTGGTTCAGTTACCCGAAAATAGGTGAGCCGGGTACAAAGCACCGCGAGCTGCCAGTCGTTTCGGCGGACATTACGGTTAAATTTAGTCCACTTAATATGACCGTTTTGCTGTGATGAAAGTTAAGATTAGGTACCAAAACGACCAGTTAAGATTAGGAAAAGGATTGGTTTGGATTAAAACACTCCTAAGGAACACGCATTTCCTGGGTGAAAGACTTTAGTTTTCCCCGGGAGGTCAACTCTGCTCCTGTGTGTTAGGGTCAGGGCTAGGGTTAGAGTATAGTGAGTATAGTGTTTATCTTGTTTCTGTTTTCTGATGTTGGAGTTACACCCTTTTCTTATAAGCAAGATGATACATTGTTTTTGGAAAAATGCCTCTAGAAAGAAGACCTAAGAGGAGAGGGGGTCAATTTAGCACTGTTGTTTTTGTTGTTGTTGTTGGTGGTGTGAGAGTTGTGATTTACTCCTCTTTCCGTTTTGCATTTCCCCACCTGTACTTCTTTTCCTACTCTTCCATCTCCTCTGCTCTCCTCATTGTCTTATCCTCCCAATGTCTCTCCCTCAATCTCTCTCTCTCTCTGAAGTACATTTCTAATTTGAAAGGCTTTGTTGGTTTGCTGCACCTAACAATTAATGATAATCGACTGCAGCACACCCGACAGAATCCCTGTCTTCACGGACAGTTTCGTCAATATTTGTAAACATGAAAAAAAAAACTGGGAACCAGGGAAGCAAGACTAATTTGTTGTCAATGAGCGACACATTCTGTGGGAAAGTTACTCCGGTTGAAAGCTGAATTGGTTCCATACACATTGTTTGTTTGAGGTTTTAACCCCTAAAATAACTTTCACACTAGTAACAACTTCTTGAACCTGAAAATGTTTGCCCTAAGGACAGTTTTTTCAGAATAACCAGGGCACACTTATCTTGCTTGTTTTTATATCTCAATAACAGAAGGAGAAAATAACAAATGTGGCAGTGACAGAGTTTTCATAATTACATTTATATTCCAATGTTTTCCTTCAGAAATCATACACACTTTGTTTACAATTTTGTAACCTATTTTAAAGCACTCTTTTTGTAAAATAAAACATAAAACTGCCTGACCTACGGTCATGGTTTTTCCATTTAATGTTAATCATCTAACTCCATTCTGTTAAGCTGATCTTATATCAGCTTGGCTAATATTACAAACAAGGAAATTATATCAGTGTCTACCTTTAACTTGATCTGCTTGATCAACAGAAATATGTTTCCATGGAACCAGTATACTATACACAGAAGCCCCTCAGAGCTCTAACCAAGCACATGACCAGAACAGCTGTTGCATTGCAATACTGCCTCCACTGTCACTCTTCTAAGCACAGATTTGACATGGTACAGTAGATGCCTCTTTGCTCTGTAAAAGCCCCTACTATCCTAATACCCTGCATGGCTGTTTGAAAATAATTTAATCTTACCGTGTAAGTCTGATCCAACAATCTTTTCAAGCACTCACTTGTGTGGAATCTGTAAAATCACAAACCGGCACAAAGCCATTTTTATCACAGCGAGTGAGTCAGCTGACCAGAAATGGCGCTGTGATGTGAAGCACACAACCTAAATGTGTTTACAGAGCTCATAGTCTTATACTGATACATTTCTTGTTTTGTTTTTATGAAATTGTAAAAAGGATCTACTACGGTGTTCATTTTAGGACATCCTCAGATCTCAGACTCAGGTGTCAGACTCAAACGAAACGGCCTCAGCGTCGGAAAAATTTCTGTCATCCTCAGAAAAAAATTGTCAGAAAAACCTCTGTCAGCCTCAGACAAAACGATGTCAGAAAAACCTCTGTCAGCCTCAGAAAAAACGGCCTCAGCGTCAGAAAAACCTCTGTCCTAGTGTGGGTGTCAGTACCATGGATGTATTAAGAGAACGGTCAGTACCCGATCCGTACCACCTGTAAGATCCGTTCTGCGCATATTCAGCGCATGCGCAGAAACTCAACGTGTTATGAGAGACCAGCATACTCCTAGCAAACTATTATGTAGCTCAATGCTGGACATTTCACCCCAAATTCCGGTCACTTTACTGTATTTGTATTTGTTTAGTATTTGGTTTAGAAGCCTTTAATGGTGAGTTTTTACAGTACAGAGTCCTGCTACATACGTACATATACAGCTAGCTATATATGCTCCGCTATGTGGCGTTAGATTGTAGTGGAACGAAGCAGCACTTTCTAACGTCAAAAATCGCAGATTAAGGGTTCTGAACCAAACACTACACAATCAGACATGTTTCAGCAGGAATGTGACCCGGAATTGGGGAGAATTTAACAACATTGCCAGCTAAGATGACATGTTTACTGCCGTTAGCATGTAGCTACTATAGTGGTATATACAGCAGTGGTGGCTGGAAGAGTCATCCCGTCTTTGAAAGGACACTTATGTACGTTTACACTTCATCGCATTAATAATATACAGTCTATGGTTATTAGTCAAGACGAAGTATTAAAAGTAAAAACATTAACATAAACAACACAACGACGTCACTACACGGTTTTGGATCAGTGACAACAAGTCTTGATTGTTTGTATGACTATTGTATAATAAAGATTTAAAAAAAAAGTTGTGACGTTTGGTCGTAAACAGAGCCACGTCTTTCTCTATCACTCTGGTCGTAAAGTGTTTCAACGCATGCGTGGTACAAATCGCACAGGGACATTGTTCGTTTTCTACTACGTAATTATGCGCATGCGCAGAACGGTGGTTCAAAACAGAGGTTTTTCTGACGCTGAGGCCGTTTTTTCTGAGGCTGACAGAGGTTTTTCTGACAAAGTTTTGTCTGAGGATGAGAGAGGTTTTTCTGACGCCGTTTTTTCTGAGGCTGACAGAGTTTTTTCTGACAACTTTTTTTCTGAAGATGAGAGAAGTTTTTCTGACGCCGTTTTGTCTGAGGATGAGAGTTTTTTCTGATGCCGTTTTGTCTGAGGCTGACAGAGGTTTTTCTGACAACTTTTTGTCTGAGGATGAGAGAGTTTTTTCCCACGCTGAGGCCGTTTCGTTTGAGTCTGACACCTAAGTCTGAGATCTGACGATGTCCTAAAATGAACACCGTCATCTCCAGTCTTTGTCAAAGCAATGGAGCAGAACATTTGTATATGCAGCACTGAATTTATCTCATAATCATTTTTATTTAATTGTTTTATTACAATTTCAGTTCTTGCCATCAGACCTTATCATTGTGGTTACTTGTAGTGTTAATAAATAATGAAATAAATTGGATTGCATTTCTATGAATACATGTTACTTGTTTATAATTCAGAATCATTGCAAAGTGAAAAAAACAAAGGTCTAAATAATGAAGGCAAATGTACTCAAATGTTAACCTTCAAAGTTTCAGATGATTCTGATGTAAGTAGGACTTTTATTTTAAATTGTGTGATTTTAGTGCGTTGACCTTTGTTTGAAGAGGCTCCCAATTGAGAGTCAATCGGTCCCCTTATACTAGCTAACCTCTGTTCCACTCACTTTTATAACTCAGCAGGGGTTTCTTTCATCAGAAGCAGATCTGTGTGAATACATGATATTCCCATCTCTCATCAATATTACACTGCTCATCAATGACTTATTTTAATAAGTACTGCTGGGTATCTGGAGATCCTTAAAAGCGTGTCTTAAATTGAGTAAAACCTAAGACATTAAATAGTTGAAATGTCTTACATTCTGACATTCATGGTGATGTTTAGTCAAGGCAAATTTGCAAGATAAAGCAGATGAAACAAGAGGAACACCATACATGTAAGATGTCAATGGTATGGACAGCATTAACATTGTTTCCAAATCTGAAGTTAAGGCACTTTTAATGGGTAAATAGTCTGATGGTTTGACAACTTTGTGTCTTCATTCTGATTCATTCTGGTCATTTTAAGCAGCTTCATTTCCAGGTAGCACAGACAATTTGTAGTCTTAAGTCACCGTGAAATGATACGGAGCTGTGAGATACAGCTCGGTAAAGGACTGTTGGCCTCCAGCCACATTTTGTCAGATCACAATGAGGGAGAAATTAGTAAATAAGACCCCAACCACATTCTTTCGAAATGTTAACAAAGTTTGTTTCAACTGCCATCAACACACACTCTGACCCATGGTATAAGCTTAAGGTCAAGTGCGGTTGACGGATTAGTCTTCCAAAATAACATGATTTTATGTATACAGATTTATGTATCTGGACCCCTGGGTTTAAGATGATCATTTTACATGAGGAGAAAAGAGAGGGATTTTGAACATTTAACACACACACTAGAACTTGAAAATGTATTTGAGGCTTTACAAAACCAGAGGATAGTTAAAGCAATGATGTAACTTCTTCTATAGCTTACCTATAACTGCAGATGTACTTGTATGAAAAACTGATTAACTTGGTAACTGGCTCTTATCACTGTTCTCTGCAATATCTGTTTATTCTTACATAATATAATGATACTCTAGATTTGTATAATTTATAAATATAAATTAATAGAAAACTCAATCAGTGGATTCTCTGACTCTGTGGGGATGAGGAAACTACTTTGTATATGTGGGCAAATTATTTTTTTTGTTTTTTCACTCGACTTGTTATTTATTTTCTGAATAACCACTGAGTGTCTCTCTGTCTCTCTCTGTATGTATCTCCGTCTTTTTAGGATGGAATGGGGAATCTGCGGGTGACCAAGGAAGGTGTCAGATTGGAGGGAGTGTCCGAATTCTTATTGCCTCTTTACGTCAAAGAGGTCCAGTCTCGTAGGGTAAGATAAGTGTGTGTGTGTGTGTGTGTGTGTGTGTGTGTGTGTGTGTGTGTGTGTGTGTGCGTGTGCGTGCGTGCGTGCGTGCGTGCGTGCGTGCGTGCGTGCGTGCGCACATGCAGTGTTCGAACAATACCGTGGCCTTTTGGGGGTGCCACTTTTCGTGTGCTTGCGACTTACAATGACTTACAAAGATATGTAACAGCTACAAGTGTATGCACTATACAGGATTTACCCTATTATACTTTATCGACAGGAATTGATAGGTCAAACAGCAAACAGCCACCCACAAATAGCCTATAAACAAAGCATCTGGCTGTCTTTCAGATTTCACATGAACAACGGTTAAAGTTACTCAGGCTACCGAAGAATACCATAATTCCTCCGTTCAATTAGACCTAAGCGACGCACCCCAAGCTTCCATCCTTAACCGTTTTGCCAGCCGCGTGTTAGCATTTGAACACGTGAAGTGCTTTGTGTCCACAGTGTGTGCAGACTGTAGTTACAGTATTGCCTGAGGCCTTTTGGAGGAGCAACACATATGTTTTAGTTTGTGATCTCCCTGCAGGGGAACCGGTCTCTAACATGTTTCATTTGAGCTTCAACTTTACTCTGCAAACAAAAGTGAATTGGAGTTGCACCTGGAATTGCCTATAGCCTGAAAACAAAGGATGCAGCCAATGGCCAAGTGTGACTTTGCTCAAGATGCAAAGGCGTTATACTGTCAACTATTCCATCAATCAATAGATAATCTCTCTCGAGGGTTAAAGACGACACAAGGGTTAACAAACAGCCATGTATATTTCCAGTGTCGCCACTGCTGGCTGTTCCAATTTAACGGGAGAGAGGAGCAAGAAAGGTTAGGATCGTGGCCGGCCTCTGACGAGCTGTTACCAGCACCATCTTCAGCCATAGAGGACATTATTTCTTCAGCTTCTTCTTGCGTTGTCACCCCGGCGGGAGGTGTGCCAACAGGGCTTGCAGCACGTGATTTGGTCGTGCTATTAACGTCATCGCTACACAGTTTCTTAGTAAAACCAAAATGAATTAAACTGCCTTGTTTTCTTTTTGCCATGGCTATATGATGCTAACTGCAGAATGGATTTGAAGGACTTTGCGCGCCGATTAATGGCCTCCAACTTTTTTAATTTTTCTACGAATCTTTGAGTTAACCATTGACTGTAAAATAATATTAACAGTCTATGGAGTTAACATGCAGGCATACTAAAAATGAGTTGAATTTGCACCGCAGCGCCGCCACGTATTTTTATTCAGTATATGTTGTACTGAATAATGCATATGTTGTCTGTTAAACGGTGAGGATGTATGCGTGTGTGTGTGTGTGTGTATACGTCCCTATATGTTCCAACCTCTATAATGAGCAGAAATCAGATGTTGCCCACGTCTATTTGTCATGTATGTAACACATTATAGTGCTGCATATGAGCCAGCGCTCTTCCATGTCTCCATTCATCACACATAGAATCATCATCGATTCCGTCAGCTGAGGCAACACGGACACTATGTCACTCTATATAGGACAATCCTTGTGGCCCTGTGTGTTTGTGTGCTCAATCGTGTGCGCGTGTGTGTTCATACATATGAATAGTAAACAGGGGGGGGGATTGACTTATTCCCACAATAATGCTACAGTAATAGTTATTGTTCTGATCCCTCCTGTCTGTTGTGACAGGTTACCTAATAGTACTTTAGCATATGATTCCTCTGTTTTTGTAAATGTTTGTAAATTTATGTTTTTATGCCTCAAGGAACTGCCACCGAAATTTTGTAATAGTGTTGTCTGACCCCTCAATATAATGACAATAACGCTTATTGGAACTTTGAATCTGAAACACCATTTGCACTGTTGTGTGTGGTTTTCACAGCAGATAATTTCACAAAAGCGTTACCCACCGCTTTTACAAAACAAAACATCCCATACTGCTGTTATGAGCTTGACAACAAGGTTTTTGGCTTTGAGTGGGTTTGGAAAAGGTCATGTAGTCTCTCAGTTAAAGTCAGGGTTAGGGTTAGGGTTAGTCAGATAAATACAGGAAGCCACAGAAATAAATAGGGGTAACACCAGGAGTGGGGGGAGCTCTGTTGAGCGTGACAGAATGGGAGAACATACTGATATAAAAGGACAGTAGGGTTTTGAAGATAAAAACAAACGATGAGAAAGAAAGCAAAGAAAGGAAGGATGACAGGAGATAAAAGATATTAGAGAATTGAGGATGCAAGTAGAGAGCGAGATGATGAATGACGGTGAGGAGATGGAATGAAGTAAGACGAGCACTGTTGTAGAACGAGTGAAGGCCGATGAGGAGAAAAAGTAATTAAGGAAGAGAAGGAAGAGGGTTGTAAGAGGAGATAAAAGGATGATCGGAAAACGCTTGTTTAGTGAAATAGTATAAGTGATGAACACTGCTTCGATCTCTAAAATGTTGCTTACGATTGATATTTCTGCTTTAATGGACATTGCAGATCTATGGAAAAGGCAAAGATGGCACAAAGGTTTTCAGCAGTATTTGTATCAATATTGTTGAAAATGCAAGGCACGATAACCCTGATACCATCAAGAGCACTTCAATAAAGGAGAAATACTGTAGATGCTGCTCCTTTTTTTCAAGTGCAGCATAAATCAGGTTTTCCACTACTTCAGCTGTTGCTACTTCATTATTTTCACCCACTGTATGGCTTGCTTTTGCCACATTTGCTTCACATCGAAGATGCAGGAGTCAAATTCATGTTAACAGCCTCACAATTCAGATGAAAATAACAGGGGCGGTAAATGAAATACATTGGAAAGTTTCTATGATTCAAGCTCCCCAACATGCCATGATTTTAGACTTGTCGTATTCATATGTGATGCACTTATAGATTCTGTGCATACTGCAAACTTTACACGTCATGGAAAAAAAAACGTCATGGAAATCATTCTTTTTGTCTTCTAATCAGTTCATCAATCACTTGACAAAAGATATTTTCATATCGATGGTGTCAGAGAAATTGAAGTCAATATCCTTGTTCCCATGGTACTATCTGTCACCTTAAAGATAGTCTGGATCAACGGAAGTAAATTTCCAGGATAATTGCCTGACATTGCTTGAGCCACAGGCTTCACCCGGGGCTTAGCGCCACCCGAGACGATTGTGATTGGTTTAAAGAAATGCAAACAACTAAGAGCATTTTTTTTTCTTCTATCCCAGAATGTATGTGTGGTGTAGCCAGACCTTACTCCACAGTGCTGTGGAGATAGGTCTGGCAATGCAAGACTACCTCAAAGTTGACTTATAATGGTATTCTCATGTACCAAGTGCCTTGGTACAGGTTTCCAGTGGGACATAACTGTAGAATCACACATAAACAGGAACACACATAATTAGAATCAGTTACATCCCATTACATTTCTTCCAAGATGGCAGTAAAAAATGCTACTGCCTGACTTTTACCCCTTAAATTATTTAACTGAGAACAACATGACAAATCACTGGGATTGTCTTCAAAAACTTTTATTTTTATGTGATGGTCTCCAAACAGAATCAAAGAAGAAGTTTAAAAACAAATAGCTAAAACATATTAAATACAAGACAGAAGTGAGTATAAATGTTAAAGCAACCATAAATAAAAGATTCTGACGTGTATGGGTCTAAATTCCAGGTACAGTAATACTTGACCATGACCATTGACCATGGACCATTTTCTATTATTTTATATACTATAGTAACAATAATAATAATACATTGTATTCATATAGCTTTTCAAGGTACTTAAAGACACATTTTACAGACTTTTATTCGATTTTTGTTTCCTTTAAACCTTCACACTGTGATAACAGCTTGCCTTTACACTGTGTGATAACAGCTTGCTTGTGTGTGTCTGTCTGCCTTTGTAGACTGTATGTGTGTGTGTGGCAAGTGTGTGATTGTCAACCATTTGTTTGATAATATGTGTGTGATAATATGTGTATGAGGGTTGCATTCGCCTGTATATGTACCTATTGATATTTTACTTTCAAAACGTTGTGTACTTTTTTACTTTATTTTGAGCAGATATTGACGTTTTGTGTATGTGCATGTTTGCGTGTATTCGAGTGTGTGTATGAGGCCAAGCTTATCTTCTTACATGAAAGCAAACAGCAGGTCGCCCTCACATTTTCGAAACAGCAGGCATGCTCTTACTATGATATTGACAGTCACTGCAATTTTACTGTGAAGTGTGGTTGAATTGGGGTGGGAGCATGCTGATTCAGAAGTATCCACTAAACTCCCTGAGGACTCAACTGTGTACTGCTTGTTTTGTAAAGAGTTATACTGTAGAGAGATGGGGATACAAAAGACTGAACCATGGAGAGGAAGAGGGGGGAAGAAAAACATAAGGGCAGGATGAAAGTTGTGAAAAGGGAAATCTGAGAGTGTAGTCAATTCACTAAAATATCATAAATTGCATCTAACACAATTTGCTACCTACTGGACAACAACAAGTTCTGCGGAGGCTCCAGGCAGAGCTTTCGCCGTATCCTGCGTACACACACACATGCTGGCTCGATGCACACACCAGCTGACAAATGTATACATCAGGCCACATACTATGAAAGCTCTGCGTGGAGCCTCCACAGAACTGTAAAACAAGCTCAAGTGGCCTGATGTTATACTTGTGCGCTGGTGTGTGCGTCGAGCCAGCAAGACGACCAGCCAAGCTGAGGCGGTACTAAAATATGCAATGTAAAACGGACGCACAGTGTGCCGAGTCGAGGCGAGTCAAGCAGGTACCATGTAATGGAAAAACGCCATAAGTGAAGCATAGTATAAACAGTATTTTTTGGTTTTACAAGAGAAAAGACTCTAAGGATGAGGACTAACTGGTTTGTTTTGCGAATGGTTAACCGCCCGACCTAACATCTATATGCAGCCTCTAACCTCTCTCCTGTTGTAACTCTGCACACCTGAATTCATTACTTGTTGTAGCTGGACACCACGGAGTCCATTATTGCATTCACACCATGACCCCTTACTAAAGGTGTCAAAACAAACATTGAACTCTCCAAATTCAGCATGGATTTTTTTAAACTAGCTTTGGCTAATGGGATGAGTCTGTTTTAACCATATGTGTAATTGCTGATGTGGTTAACTCATTTAGAAAGGTTAGCCAGAACTCTTTTTAGCCATGTTGGATTTTAATATATGCCAGCTAATCAGCATAAAGTATTTTAATATTTAAAAAAATGTCAACATAAAACAAGATTGTTCTGTTATGTATGCTATTTGACACCATCCACATTGTTACCTACCTCCGTTTCATGCTACTTAGTATAATTATTAAGATTTCCAAAATGTCAAAAACTCTGTAGTCTTGCAGTGCCAGACCTGTCTCCACAGCACTGTGGAGTAAGGTCTGACTACACCACACATACATTCTGGGATAGGAGAATAGGAAAAAACGCATTGGGTTTGCATTTTTTTAAACCAATCACCATTGTCTTGGGTGGCGTTAAGCTCCGGATGCAGTGGCGGTGGCTTTGCAAAATAGTCTCAGGAAGGAACTTGTTTTGGTGGAACATTTGCACCCTGCAAAAGAAAAACGCCACGTAAAATAATATATAAAGTTAACTGTTCACACAATACAGTAATATGAGCTATTTAAATTAGCTGGATACATGGTTAAATGGCATTTGCTCTTACCAGTGTATCGCCGATCACAATCATTCACCGAAAGAACCAAGCAGGTCTGCCTTATTGCACGATCCAATTTTTGTGTGTGGCTTGCTAGCTCGAAATTTGTTGTTGTTTCCCGTAACGAATGGATTTTTTTACTTTTTAGGCTAGATAGGTTTACCTTTCACTGTCAGGATCAGGACCCTTGCCACAGACCTGATTTTTTTGGGTGATGGTTTTGTGTGCCAAATAGCGAAAGTATGAGTGCACTTTGAAAATCACCAAAATAAGGACCAAAAAAGATTTAAGCTCTCTTAAATTAAATTTGTAAGAAAATACATTTTAGGATATAAAGAGACGTATGAGAACGGAGGAGAAGATGACATCCCTCCTACGCAACTGTATTATGTATTATTAAAAAAACATCACATACACACACATTCACATTTTGTATAATCAGGGCCATCCCCCTGTATTGTGGGAGAGGTAAATGGAACATTGTGACTCCCAGAGAGAGCTAAATACAGAACTATGCACATAAACCACACACTAACAACAATGACATACTGAGAAATTAGATTGACTGGGTGGGAGGGAAAAAGATACGGTGCAGGAGAGAGTAAGATAACTGGAGAGGAAAGGAAGGGAAAAAAAGAAAGGAGCTAAAGGGGTCAGAGGGAGGCACACACCTAAAAAGGTTGGAGAAAAGGTCTGAATACATGATGAGGAGAGCGAAAAGAAAACACGAGAGAAAACAAGAGGGATGAGGAACAGAGAAAGAGAAAAACTAACTGTGGGACTAAAGGAAGGTTTAACACCCCCAACGTGTGCTGCGAATATTGGCATTTTAAGTTCTTTGGGTCAGTATTTAGTTTCACATTTTTATATGGTGGCCTTAATTTCCATATCTGCGGGAAAGGTCATATGGTTTAATTATGGTCTTGTTTTGTTTTGCTTAGTATTACATGCCTTGCAGGTAAATAGATACTGTGTAGTGTGAGTGTGAGGTCAATCAACATTGCTTGTAATTTTAGCAGAACAAACCTTGCCACAAACATGCCATTTTTTCATGCATCATACCTGTGAGAGTGTGTGTGTGCTTGTGGTCATAATCATAACAAACAATTTCTCTTGATTCTTCTGTCAGCATATGGTAGATGAATACCTTTCCATATAGAGAGTCTACAATTGTTTGTTTAACAACCAAAACACAACTGGCACAATCACCACACCATCCCGGTTCACCTATACATACAAAGCAAAAAAAAGGGACCAGTACAATATATTAATTTGATCATGTTTGCCAAGCACTGTTTGTAGTGTCACAAACAGGAGGCAGGTGTGAGTCAGATTAACAAACAGGACTAACAAACAAAATCAGTCAGCAAGCAGAACATTTGCAAAAGATAGGAAGAGACATGTTTTTAGACATGCATCAAGCAAACACAAATGAGGTAGCAGGCAGGAGTAGCTTGAACATTGAACAAGGTGCCATCAAGGAAGTACTACCAGGCAACAGGCAGGAACAGGAAGGCAGTGGGGAAGCGCAGCAAAGTACTCGGCAGGCATTTGGAGGCACCAGCGAAGCTTTGATAGACAAAGAACCTGGAGCTGGTAATCAGCCAAAACCTCTTTCATCCCTGGGAGAAACATCATAAGCCTGCACTTGGAGGATATATACACAGTACACTACATATATTCTGACAATTCATGCAGCATAGGACAGATCAGTCACATTCACTATGGAAAATCCAGGATGCCCATTGTGGCCGTATCATATTGAAACAAATGTAGTGGGTATTAACAGCTCCAGACATAACAGGCTGGGTAAAATGTGCTTTACTGATTAAGCTTACAGGCCGGTTGATCTATAGGCAGGCAAGTCTATATCAGATAACCAGACAATTAGCAGGATATGCTACAGGCACTGCAGTACTAACAGGTTTCAGGCCGGTAAACGGTACAGTAGCAGGTAGTGATGGTCAAATGAAGCTTCGTGAACCACTGTCTTTATTTTCTGAGCTCACTAGATAGCGAGAGAGCGCCATCTAGTGAGCTCAGAAAGTAAAGACAGTGGTTCACGAAGCTTCATTTGACCATCACTAGTAGCAGGTAAGCAGGAACAGCTTGTAATTTGTTTAATTTTATTTTTCAGTTAAAATTACTACATTGTTTACTTGATTGTCAAGATTAGAAGTTTATCGTTGTCATGCTTTGCAAAAAACAACATTGACTGACAGTTGAAAACGACTAGCAGTATTAAAGTCTGATCTGTTGACCCATCCATTCACCCTGACCTCATCCGTGGACTCTGTCACTGTATAACAGTCACCTAACCTCCTCCTTTGCCCCTGTGATAATTATTACACCGCCAAAAGTCTTTGTCAATTGAACATAAACATGTTGTTTAGGGGCACTTGCCAAAACAAGGCAGCAAGGCAACATAAACTACCTGACAAACCAGCTAATGAGGTGTACGGATACAGTAGGTGGTTGATGACAATGTCAGGGGATCCAAAGAGGAGGCTAATTCACTGCCAACTAGTGGGCAGGCATGGTATAACTGAATTTGGATATTACCAGAGCTCTGCAAGGTTGCTGTACATGAGTTTCTTCTTCTTCTTCTTCTTCTTCTTCTTCTTCTTCTTCTTCTTTTTTCTTTTTCTTCTTCTTCTTCTTCTTCTTCTTCTTCTTCTGCTTCTTCTTCTTCTTCTTCTTCTTCTTCTTCTTCTTCTTCTTCTTCTTCTATGTCTTACAGTCTGTATAAATGGGGGATTTATATGTTCGGTATGTACATGAGATGAGATGATTTCATTGTAAGCCAGAGGCTGTGGGATTATCTTCAGAGCAGCAGGTTTTGGAGGGTATTTTAAGCTGTGCTGGTGGATTTTAAAAAGCACACTATGGATGTAATGTTCCCTCTGTGTCTCACCCTCGCTGCTGTATTCCCACAAAAGCCTGTCTTTAGTGATACACACATACACACACATAAACACTGACTCTTGCCACTAGGCCCCATAATTGTCCCCATAGGGACCCCATGACGACCTATCACCACCACAGGGGGCACAAAGAAAACTTCATTTATTCTGTTCTCTTGCTGTCGCTCCCTATCTTTTTGATTTGACTTTTCTTTTATGTGGCTCTTTTCCCTTTTATTGGGCCTTTTCTTCTTTTAACTCCTGTCTATGGCATTTCTTTCTCTCTCTCTCTCTCTCTCTCTCTCTCTCTCTCTCTCTCTCTCTCTCTCTCTCTCTCTCTCTCTCTCTCTCTCTCTCTCTAACGACTTCTTTCAATGTTGTTTGGTGCTGTCTTTTTCTCTCACCCCTGTAGTGATACTGGCTCCCTGGAGAGAGGCCTAGTTATGTGCAGTAGACTGCCTGGATAGGGGCTTTACTTCCTGGGGAGAAATAAAAGATAGTGTAAATGCATGCATGTAAATGGATGGAGGTAATGTATAAAATAAGGCATGTCTTAGGAAGTGAAGGATAAAGGAACAAATTTACTGGAAAAGAGAGTGAGATTGAAAAGCAATAATGAACATAGGCGATGCAATGAAAAAGTTAAAAGCAGCAATAATTGAAGAACTCTCTCATCCATATCCCGTACTGCAGCATCAAGGAAGACTGAAGATGTGTGGGGAGGGTGAAGGTGGGAGGATGCCATCACTTTATTTTTGCTGTTTGTCAGTTTTAGATTTATTACTCCCTCTGTCTGCCTCATACTTTCTCTTTGCTTCTCCTCTGGGGACCTGAACTAGCTGAAACTTCTCCAACTCTGGAGCTGTAATTGAATAGCAGAGAGTTCTAATGGAACATTAGGCTGTTCCTGTCTTGGCAGGCCCTATTGATTTTGACTTTGGAGTATTGTAAACAATCTGGGGTAAATGTAACTAAACGGATGCAGACCTTGCTATAATTCCAAGGCTGTTGCTGTGGAACTGTTTCACTGTGGCAAGTAACTGTTACAGTGTGGTTTTGTTTGACTTTTATAGGAAGTTACCCAGGGTGGCTTGCGCTTGCAACTTTCTCGAAAGAAAACAAAAGAAGTGTGACTCACCAGTCTACCATATCAGAGCACTCAAAGTGTGGTGTCTCCAAGTCCAACAAATGCAAAGTGTATTTGATTTAAACAGCATGTCACCTTTAGCGGGTGGCGCTCGCTACATGAGAATTTCTTCAGCCTTCAGCCTGCGAAAAGGAATGACTTAGACACGCTGTCGGTGATAATAAGTGTCGACGTCAGAAGATGAGAGCTCCACCAAGGAGACACATGCAGAGGGCTTGTCAGATGGCTACGCCTTTCCCGTGTCCCCCACAACATTAAAAAAGATATCAAATAGGAAGGCAACGCTGCCAGTGAAGTTAAATTGAAGATAATAGAAAAAAGAAAAGTTTGGCTGGGAGACGTTTGTAGAGGTTAGGGGACCAGGGGAAGTGGTGGTTATTTGATCATTTTTCTAGAAGCAAGAATACAGTCATAATTTATTTTATTCAAGACAGAGCTTTGGAATGGTGTGTGTGTGTGTGTGTGTGTGTGTGTGTGTGTGTGTGTGTGTGTGTGTGTGAGACTATCTGCATATTTGTCTCTCTGCATGGGCAAATGTCCAAAATTCCTGCGCACTGGTTTTGTGAGTGTCTGGCTTGTATGTGTGCCAGACGTGGTCGTGACCCATGTAAAAATAGTCTCCATTAACATTTAACAGCATTTTTCAGAATGTCAGAAGAATGAAAGTCACATTGGCCCTGGAAGGGAGAGAGGAAACTAGACAAAATGAATAAGAATATTAATCCCTTGTTTCAAAAGATCATTCCATCCCTTCATCGAGCTGCTGTCTCAGAGGTCACATCATCCAAAAGCCACAACAAATCCCCTCATCACAAAACTTGACTGAAGAAAAAGGGCACGCCATGTTAGATCTAAGAATTTTGATAATGTTGTCATTAAAATGGATATTGCTTTGCCAAAAGTCCATCCTTGTTAAGCCAAATTGGGCCTCCGCCTTTGAGAGTTTCAGGCACCAACCTGAAAGTAAAATCATTGGCCAACAATGGTGCTGGATGTGCAGGCAGTTGATCCCTCCACATACATAAATACTGCATTGCTGGCATATAAACAGTAACCATTGAGCACAAGGCCATCAGCTGTGTGCCAACACTCCATTTAACATTTGATTTAGTGAACTACACACACTCAGGGTCGTTGATCATTGGCTGGTTTTCTTTAGTGCACTTTTATTTTAGATTTTATTACCTATACCCAAAGTTCCTCTATACGTTTAGCTCTATATAACACTGTCTTTCCAATCCTCTTGTAACACAACATGGTCTCACGGCAGTTCGTGAAATGGTCACATTCTTTTTATCTATTGATTCGTGTACACGGACACGTTTATCTCATTTATTTCATGGTGGTCAGCACGTAATGGGAAACAGCATCTATACGGAGGTTGGGTTTAGGAAAAGAACGGGGAAAGTTAACGTCACGCGCCGGGACACGATCCAGGTCTCTGGGGGACGCGAGACAGCAATGGGACAGTTGAGTTTAGGAAAAGAACAACGGGGAAAGTTAACGTCACACGCCGGGACACGATCCGCGGTCTGTGGGGTACGCGGGACAACAAAGGGACGGTTGTGTTTAGGAAAAGAAAAACGGGGAAAGGACACGTCACACGCCGGGACACGATCTGCGGTCTCTGGGGGATGCGAGACAACAACGGGACGGTTAAGTTTAGGAAAAGAACAATGGGGAAAGTTAATGCCACACGCGGGACACGATTCCCAGTCTCCGGGGTGAAAGTCCTGTGTTGTTTGACCCATCCACCACCCCAACCAACCTCCCTGCGCGGATTTTTGGCATTTCATACTACTCGCTACCATAGTCGTGCTGTGATCACGAAAGATGCTTCCCGTTGAAATACATTAGTTTAAAATACGTGCTGACCACCACGAAATAAACGAGATAAACGAGATAAACGTGTCCATGTACATGAATCAATAGATGAAATAACGTGACCATTTCACGAACTGCCGTGAGACTGGGTTGTGTAACAAACATGGCTTTAGCATTAATATGACAGCCACAATTTAAAAAGAAGTAGGTTTGTGATGCTTTGCTTTAAAGTGTGCACAGCTGAGTTTTCTCTGTATAAACCCCCCCCCCAATCTTGGTTTCTGTGCAGTAATTGGCATAATGATCAGGCGAGCAGATAGCTTTGTACCGACAAATTTATCTTTTAGCCTACAGCTAGTTTCAGTAATAGCATCAGTGGGAAAATGAGGGCCTATATTAGGTAAAGGGACTGGCAAGACTGAGATGTTTCATTCCACAGCCAGAGCTATGCATTTAATGAAGTGCGTTAAAGCATTTGTTCAGTGTAATCACCATGTCAAATTAAGTGTGTAGAATATATGCTCTAACATAAGAGGGATTAATGTTAACTACACTGGCTCAAACCCATAACATGAATCATTGCATGATAAGTGAAGATCATTTAAAAAATAGTCTTGTATGACCAAGGCTGGTCTAGCATAACCTCTCGTACTGTCCTGTATGTTTCACAGACATACAATTATACACACATAACTTTGAATGATAGTACATAGGCACTGAAGCTCACTCTGTTAAAGCGTAACTCTCGCCAAAATGCAACCTAGGGTCTTTTTGTGAACGTACCCGAGTCAAACTTTTGTTTGAAAGCATATTTAGGACGGAATGGGAGTGCTAGGGGCACTTTTATGCTAGCCTCAAAATAGCTATTTTTAAAACACTAAGAAGGCTCGACACAACATGAAACTTTGTTCGAAGTATCACCAGGGGCTCTACACCTTAACGAAAGCGTTGAGAACATTGTTTGTGTACCCAGAGTTTACTAAAAAGAAAGGTTTTGAACAACTCACCATAACTCTTATTGTTTCCGGCCGCTACCACTTCGGCAGTCAAAACGAGTCAATATCAAAACAAGTAGCCACAGATTTAGTATATCCCTTGTGCACCGGTGTAGTTAAGGTGTAGAGCCCCTGGTGATACTTCGAGCAAAGTTTCATGTTGTGTCGAGCCTTCTTAGTGTTTTAAAAATAGCTATTTTGAGGCTAGCATAAAAGTGCCCCTAGCACTCCCATTCAGAAGGCCATTTGACCGAAAAACGAGAATACACTCAATCTTAAAAGTGGCGCTTCCGTCCTAAATATGCTTTTAAACGAAAGTTTGACTCGGGTACATTCACAAAAAGACCCTAGGTTGCATTTTGGCGAGAGTTACGCTTTAATATACAACTTTACACACACTTCTAGACACATACGTGTATACGCAAATATCTGCCTACACAAACTGACAAGACGAGTTGCACTCCCACCTTGCACTGTACACATACAGTGAATTCTGTCTCTTTCATGGACACAAAAATATACCATAACTTTTTTATGTGAAATGCATCTAAGCAATACAAATGTTAATTTTTCATACTGAAGACACACTTGTACGCAAAAATACACCAAACTGGCATTGACAGTGCATTTTAACACACCCCAGCACACACCTTGTCCCTGACGGTATTATGTATTCACAGGTTGTTTCCAGGGGAACGGTCACAATCCACTGTGCAAAATTAATTATGGGTGGACATTTGAATTAATTAACTGGATGGGAGTGTGGCATTACACTTCTCTGGCTATATGACATTGAACACACTCATACACACACACACATGCTTGCACTGAGGAGACACACACATATTAGATTTAATTACCAGTGTGCAGATCATTGGTACAATGTGGTTCAGCCTTAATTACGTACTGTATGTTTCCTCTCTTTGTGTGTCTATGAGAGGAAGTACATGACAAAAAAAGAGACAAAGTGGATAGGTTGGATTTCAGTTACATGAACATGAAACGAAGTAAGCAGGTTTCATTTTCTGCTGCTCTGGTGTAACATCCACATATTGGCAATTCTTACTTCTTATGCTCAGCTGGAAAGGTGAGCCTTCGCAGTTGTATTTGTCTTTCCTGAAACTCACAAATTCCCTAAAGGGATATTATACCAAACTCTTAACTCTTAACCCCTGTAGGCTTTAAAGGTGACACTAAATGTTGCCAGTGTGCTGCTTTACAATGGATGGCAGCTAGAGTCAGTTGGGATTCACAGCAGTTAAAATCCATGGCAGTTGTTTCACAACATAAAATGTATTCAAATGTACATAGAAACCTCTCAACAACTCCTGCAGTATAACCCACTATGATCCATTTTCCACCTGTGATGCTCAAAACTAGGGCTGTCAGCATTAACGCGTTAATCGCGATGCGATTAAGGGCCGAGCATAACGCGTTAATTTTTTTTAATTGCATTAATCGCATGCCAGCATTTATTAATTTATTTTACACTTCACTCGGCTTTGCGTCGTGCCTAACAGACTACTATTTTGACCCTTTGCAGCACTGTTACTTATCACCAAGCTGCCACTTCCTCGTAACACATCCTGCTGCTGCAGGCTGCAGGCATGATGGACAAAGACAGCAGCAATAACTCTGAGTGGAGCTTTTTATTTTCCAAAACTCCCGGACGGCTCGTAGACAAGTCAAAAGCCATATGCACATTGTGTAAAGCTGAATTAAAATATCACCGAAGCACGTCAAGCTTGAGCTACCACCTACGGAGCTAAGCATATAGTTCAGTTAACGTGATGCTACCCGCTAGCATGCTACCCACTCAGGCAAAGCATTATTTTGGAGAGTGCTACTTGCCGACCTGTGGATGAAACCAAATCCCAAAAAATTACTACAGCTCTTGCGAAAGGGGTGGCAACTAACTGCAGACCTGTCAGCATTGTAGAGGACTCGGGTCTTAAAGACGTACTACGGTTGGCATGTTCTGACCCGTCTCATTGCCGTTGAGGGGGACAGCAGCCCCACACACAGCCTGTATGACACAGAGAAAGCAGCCACAGTGGAACTGCTGCAAGGTGCTGCAAACGCTGTCTCATTAACCGGTGATCACTGGACGGCAGTGAGTAATCAAAATTCAGCGATTAATCGCGATTAACTATAGAAATTCAGCGATTAATCGTTTGACAACCCTACTCAAAACACATAGCCTGATAGTCAAACTGAATTGCCATTTGCCACGTGCATCAATACATCTTATGTTGGTCATGAGAGACAAATGTAAACAATTCAATACCTGAGCTATGCAGGTTGTGGCTTGCACTCTTAAGCTGGTTGTATACAGTCAAAGAAAGAACAGGCACATGGTCACACCAAAGTGCCAAAGTGTATTAACGACCCGCCCTGCCATGATTAAAAACAACCTCTGTATGAGAATCCTTGTGCATTTACTGTATAGTCAGCATTTATAATCTGCATTTGTAATTGCAGAACTCTTGAGCTTAATTAAAGGGACAACACCTAATGGTTAAGTGCTTCAGGTCTGTTCAGTAATTTGATGGAAGTACTGTAACAATTAAGTAGCACACTTGCAGAGTGTGCTACTTAATCAGCAAATGAATCAACAAATTTCTGTTGGTGGCTTACATGGGGTTTCTTGCTATCGAATCTGCCAAAAAGGTGAAACTGCTGTGTCGGGGGTGGGGGGGGGGGGGCAAAAATATTAAGAGCTCCAGAGACACTTCCAATACTAAGAGAAATTGGGTTGAGAAGTGGATGGGATGAAGATAGGCCAGGCAGATATGCATGAGCAAGGTTCATACAATCCCTGGGGTGGCTACAGTCCTTCCACCCTGCCAACCCTCAGTGCTCTAGATGAGGATGACTTTCTTAACATGTTTTGCTGGAATTCAAGAAGCTGCTTCCCTTCATTTTAAAACTGGGAGAGAATTAGTGAATAGGTTTCCCCTGTTCCTTATTTTATATACTACCATATATATTTAAGAAATGTATTTTATTTGTTATTATTTTCTATAGCTGATGGTGGTTTTGAATGTTTAAAATGTAATAATGCACTTGGTTTTATATTCAAGTGAAGTTGTTAATTAAATGTTTGCCTTTTCTTAGTAATGGATGGCTCTTCATAGCACATACATTTTGGCAAGCTAGAGACTAACAGTTGTTGCTCCAGGTACTGTATGAGGAAATTGCCTGCAACACTTGGACAGCCTCCTCTTCCTTCCTAAAGCACTACAGTAAGTGCAGCAGTATACAGACATGTTCCCTCCTTGATGGTATGGGTACTGGTAAAATCATGAAGGATTAAGGTTGCCTTGACATAAAGGTCCACTTTCTCTGGGGCCAGATCAATCACATAGCAATAGATCCGCCACTGAGCGTATACCAGTGCTGTACTCAATTGTCAGCCTGGCACAGCTGAGGTTTATAACTGAAGATCCTCGTCTCCCTTAAGATGATGGAGCCTGGCACAACTGTAGAATAGGAAAGCCAATTATCACACCAAAACAATGGGAAGCTTCCATGATGCCCTGCTCCAAATTTGATGTCTGGGAAATTCAGTGTTCCAGCCAAGAGGCAGCTGCCTATGTTGAAACTGCCAAGCTGCAGCTGTTTACAGTAGGTCATTGGTCCTGCCATATGCAGCAACATACACAACTTTAAACCAGTACACTGAAATCAAGAGAATAATTGAAAATAACCACTTGAAACTGTAAATACAGAGCCAGAGATGTGATGTAAAGCAGAGATGTTCACAAGTCATTTTTTGCAAGTCCAAGTCAAGTCTCAAGTCTTTGAGGGGCAAGTTCAAGTCAAGTCTCAAGTCTTTTGCCATGAGTCCAAGTCAAGTCCAAGTCAAGTCTCAAGTCTCTGGCCATCTGATCTGTCCCTAACACTGTATTGTTAAATCTTATGAATTCAAAGCATGTCCTGTAGCTGTCACATCATATGGATACAACTATAAAGATACAATTTGCATGTTCCCAGCGTTAGCACAACACTTTGCGATGGTTAGCTTGTTACCTGTGATGATATGTGCTAAATCTAATGTCTCTTTCACTCAAAAAAATGTCGAATTAGTGTGTGAGTGAGTGACTGATGATCCGGCATCATTTCCGGCGAAAGTTATGCTTTAAGTTCTACCTTTCCATTCGGACTCAGAATTGTAATCTTGCAAATTTAGTTGCTGTTTCACTATGTGTGAATGCAAACCTATCATCGTGTATGATTGGTGACAAAGTTATTTATCTCATCTATCTTATCCCTTGGCTGCTGAAGGTGTAATGCCAAACAGAAAATTGCATACTTACAAATAATGCCACCATGTCCAATGCATATTATAGAAAATGAATACATTCCATATGCATTTAGCTATATGGGTTGGAACCATTTGCTGCCCCTTTTATCTCCATCATGTCTTATCCCTCAGATCAAATCCCAGTTGTCTCTCTCACACTCTCCTCTCATTTCTGTCAACCATTCCCATGTCCCATTTTATGCAATGTTTCCCCATCAAGAGAATCCACTTCATCTCTCTCATGTCCTTGTAAACCATTCCCAGTAATTATGAAGGCAAGCTTCTCAACTGGGGATTTCATCACATGGCTGAGAGCTCTGCAGAGAAGCCAACATCAGGAAATCCCTGTCACAGAAATGAGACACTAACAGACCACAAGACATACTGAACTGCTAGAAAAAATGAGCCAACCAGCCCAGAGGACAATTGATTAAAGCCTCAGTCTGCAAACCAAATGCAAACACAAAGGTTGGTCTACGATTTTCCTCTCTTGATTGTCTTGCAAAGAATTATCACATTTCTTTGCACAGCTAAACAAGCTTAGTGATTTATCATTTCACACCAAAAGAGCTAATTGTTACACTTAATAGTGTTTTGGCAAAGCATACATTCTCAAGAATCCCATACGACATACACTCTGAAACTTTTAGTCCATCTGAAAAAGTTCTGAAAAATCAGCTCATTCCCTCTTTAATGTGTTTCTAACCAGACAAAGAATTGTGCAGCATTATTTGCTTGCACTATTAAACAGGATAGCCTCAGCCTCAAGCCCCCAGTAAATCTCAGTTTGAGGCAGCCACATCCCTTCCAACATTGCTCCTTTGGGGGGAGATATAGGCCCAGCATACATTATTCAATATGACTATGACTAGGGTATAACAAGCTGGTGAGGCTGAGCCTTAAAGACCTACAGTATAGGTAAGTGTGGATAGGAGAGACGATAGATCTATTTTATTGACTGTTCACTTAGGAACACAACACATGTCGGTGCATTAGGTACTCAGCATGTCATACTCTCTTTAATTTTGTTTTGTCTCATTTCTTTTAATTACAGCTGCACTGTCTGTGATGTAGATCAGGTTTGAAACCAATAACCTTGAGGCGAAAGATAAGTCATTGCATTCCTGTGTTATATTTCCTCTAGCAATGATAACTGTGAACTGGAACCTGCAGCCTTTAGGCTCGTAATAGACCAGTAATGTAAGTGTTATTTATCTCTGCTATGATATCTATCTAATCTTTCTTGCTTTGATGGGATGGATTGCCCTGGCTTTATAGAGGTGACAGAGTTAAAGAGAAGAGTCTGTATAGCCATTAAAGGAAAAATAGGCTTTAAACACACAGATAAACACACACACACACACACACACACTAGTACCCATTTACGCCTGAGTTCAGTGCAAATGAAAAAGGATCTGTTGTGATCCCCTGGGGAATTGGATGGAACAGAGACAGCTATGAAACTACAGAAAAAAGAGGGATACCAGAGCAATAAAACACATATAAAGATGTATCAGATCTTAAATGCATTTTGAAATACACAATATCATTCCAAAGATTGCTAGACAATGAGCAACATAACACCAGTCATGTTTGAGTGATGAGTAAGAAACAGACAAAAACTTATTTTAGGAATAGTTGTTTTCAATAAGTGTGTGTGTGTGTGTGTGTGTGTGTGTGTGTGTGTGTGTGTGTGTGTGTGTGCACCAGTACAGGACACTGACCTCGATCAATAATCTATTAGCAGCAAGGCAGGCGTACATACACACACACACACACACACACACACACACACACACACACACACACACACACACACACACACACACACAAACGCACGCCCATGCACACAAACAGTTAGACACACACAGATGAACAAGGTCAACCATTTGTAATGTACACATACATTACATACACATATTGACTCCGTCAAAGGGCAGTCTCCTTCCACACTTATCCACACACATGCTCTTTCTTTCACATAAGCACACAAACTTCTCTAGAGTTAACTTATTCGTCTTTCACCTCAAGTATTTGTACCATGAGGGAATATCTCATGGCAAATGGAGCATTGCAACTTTATCTGCTATGCTCTGCTCCCCTACTCCTTCCTCTCCACTTATCTTGTCTCTTTTCCTCTCCTCAACCATGCTGCAGGACACAGGACTTGAGGGAAAATGTGCTTCTACAGAGACAAATAAGGCCATGATGTAGCCATAGACGTTTGTCCATGTTGATGTGGTTGCTCTGTATGTGTGTTAAATGAGATATATTTAAATACAAGCTGCATATTTAATAATGTTGTATGCTTTAAGTATAATTACCCTGATTGTGAGTATGAGTTCTGCAGACCAGTAGGTGCAGGGTCTTGCGTGTGAGAGTGTGCCTGCATATATGTTTTACATCATGGATTAGTTCTGCTGGTTTATATACTGTCATCCCTCAGTGCAGGATCATGATTCAACACCTCACTGCTTCATTGCCATAAGAACACCATTGATTTCACTTTGCCTCCATGCAAGTTTAAAGCAGACACATGATGTTCATGGAGTGGATTCATTTTGTGCATAGTGAGCGCTGCACTTTTGCTGATGTTTTGCACTAATAGGACTGCATCCAATTTCCTTGTACATGTACAATGACAGTAAGGCTATTCTATCCTGCCACTTTTCATTCCTGAATCTGCTCTGTGTGTGTGCAGGGGTTTATTTACTGTACAACAATATCAGCTTCAGCAAAGTATGCATACAACAGCTGTTTTTTTATGCTGATGAAGGTCTGATGAAGGTTTAGAAAAGCATTGAAGCTAACCTGCCTTGACTTAAAAAACGAAAAACGTTACTGACTGTGTTATGATATATGTTTGTTAAGATGGCGGGAGAGTGGCTCAGTGGTTAGCCTGGTTTCCTCAGAGCAAGAAAGTTGATTCTGCTAGTCAGTTCGATCCTTTCTGTGCGAAGTGGTCATGCATCTGCCGTGTCTTTATGTTTTTTTTTTCTGGTTACAGAACTGCCCATAAAAAAACTGTAAATGTTTTGTGCTTTAACCCATGTGATGGACTGGCACTTGTCAAAAGTTTACCCCTAACCCTGCATAGAATGAGAGGATATAAATAGATTGGTGGTATTTACCAAGATTTGTAATAAATTATTGGCTCTGGAAATATTATTCTTAAAAACCAAAGTTGCTAATATTTAATTTCATATTATCAATAACCTTGTATTTTATTACATTATCTGAATATGCCTTTGCATACTCATGGGTTTGTTTGTGTTCTTGTATCTCTATTTTATGAGGAAACATTTTCTACACAAGGCTAAAAAGATAAATTAAATTCTCCAAGTTTAGGACTAGATTTGGGGTTTGGTATGAAACATAAACACCCGATCATACACTGCAGTTGTCTTTCTGTGTATATGTGGATAGCGCAACACCAAATAATACATGAATGCAAGAAGTGAGTCAGAGACTGCAGGACAGTAAACAAAAAAGAACAAACATCACTTAAGTTTACATAGTTGGTCTTTTTTGCTTCCTTTTTCTTATCTTATCATGTCCCGACAGGTTCTCTTCAGCATCGGCAGAAACGCAAAAATATTTGGCTAATGCCACAACAGGGCTAACAGTATCCTCAGATTGTGTGCTTAAGACCATTATATGAAAATGTATTCCTGAGCGCTTATCTGAAATGGTATGTAAAAATCCCTCAGATGTATTTTTTCTCTAAGCCCTCAGGTTGGAAGGTATCATTTGTAAAACCTCCCTTGCAGGATAGTCTTTGCAAATCTCTGGAATATGAAATACATGGGTGGAAGCTCTAAGCACTTTTACCAGAGGCTAAAGCAAAATGCTCCTTTCACCACCTATTTGATTTATTTAAGGAATCCCATGAATTACATGTAGATTTATTCAGAAACAATTCACATGTTGAGGAGAACAAGGTAAATCAAATCATTTAGTGAGAGCAGAAACCCCCTGTATCAGGCAACCATGCACAAATCAGAAGTGTCAACATTTCCGACCGCAGGTGAAGGCAGCATGTGAAGTCAGTGGACAAAGAGAGAATGAAAAGAGATGAAGCGAGAGTTGATGCGACTTTGCTTTGTTGTTGCAGGACCTGTTGTTACACAAACTCCTGGACGGTTCAGTGCTTGTCTTTTGTTTTTTACCTTTTATAGTGGTTAAAACTGTTTTGTGGCTGCGATATCCAGTGATGTTACCTGTTTACTGTAACGTTACCGGGACTCACGCCTAGATACGGACAGACGAGTCTAATCTCCGGTGACATGATTGTCAACCGCAGGGTGACGTCAGGTTCTCCAAAAGTTGAATCGGTCTTAAATTTTTGCCGCAGGCATTCTAAATAAATGGAAAGACCTGCGTTTTTCCTGAACTGTCTGACGAGTGACGACAGAATGTGAATGAATGCTCAGCCAGCCAGTGCCTCACTGTATTAGCATTATGCACGACCTGTGTATATATATATATATATTTGTTCCCAAAAATTTAAAGTCAAATACCTACCAATCGAACACATATTCAAATACTCGAATATTCAGTTCCAGCCTTATTACGCATATTAATACTTACTTGACATAATTACCTCCGATTTGTGGTGTGGTATACCAGTATTTCTTTCCAACTTGCATTTTTTGCTCGAGCTGCGTGACTTTGTTGACTGGTCCCTTAAGCACCATACATGATCGCAGAGAAGCAGAAAGTAGAGGGCTGACATAGCGGCTTTGGTGTGTCTATCTCTAAAACAAATGTTCTGTGGTTTACTCTCCCCTGCCTTCCATCTCTATCTTGCTCTCCCTCCTTTTTTCCTCCCTCCTCGTTTCAAGATTTATTGCTCTGCAATCCTGAAGCCGGGAGGTCCCTGCTTACCTCTGTTTGTCGTTCCCACCCTCCAACTCTCTCCTTGTGTACCCCTTTTTTTCTACATTCTTTCCCTCACTCAATCACTTTTTACCCCAAGCCCATCACCCCCCACCCGTCCATCTCTCTCACCCTTTCTATCTTTCTGTATCCATTTCCATTTTTCCCCCCTTCTGGTGAAGAACAATCCACCCTTTGGGTATGGGTCTGGCAGAAAGAGCAATGGGGCACAGTGGAGCCAGTAACACCAAAACAAATGCGACTAGAACAGCCATTAATATGATTTGTCAGTGTCTTACCAAAAACCCTGTAGTTCCACTCAGTAAACGTTTCAGGAATAGGATCAAAAGCGGCAATTTATACTTTCTTTGTTGCTGTTAGATTAGTATAGTACAATATAATGTTTCTGCAGGATCTGCAGGACAATGCTACAGTGCAAGTCTACGAATATTTAGGTGAATCATGAAGAGATCACGAAGGACAGCAGCTGGAGAGCTGGATTAATGGTTTCAATTGTTTTATGTAAGTGCCTGGAGACTTGCAAATAACACACACCTGTGTTTGTTGTGATGAAATAGAAGCTTACTGTGCTGTATATGTAAATATGAAAAGCATAAGCTTGTGTTGGCAAAAAATGCAAACTGCTTACACACAAGCCAATGAATGCATGCTTGAAGATGTTGAAGAACTAGAGTATGTCCTCATACAAAAGCAAGATGCTAAAATACACAAAGCACAGTGCTAGTTCCTTGATAAAAATCAGAAAGATAGTTACATTTTTAGTATTTCAGGAGGTTGGCTTTCCACTGAATCTGTTTTTTAAAGGCACTAGACGCTAGGCATGTGCGTCTCCGGTCTGAGGCTGAGACGCTTCTCGATTCATTGCCAACGATCTGATACATTAAAGATACATATGCAGCACCTACTGATGCGATACAATCTGATTCACACCCTATTAGGATGTAATGTGATTCGACACGATTTGATTCAAAACAATGCTCTTCAATGCTCTTCAATGCGATACAATGCGATACAATGCGATTTGACGCAACGGAAAATAATATGATGCTATGCAATTCAGTATGGTACAGCGAGTTTGAATTCGTTTCTTAGGTTCTTCATAAGCAAACAAAAAATTGTGTTGGTAAGCAGCCTGCATTGCGCTTTCACAAGTTGGCAGAAATACTTTACTTTAACTTAAAAGTGTAATTAAAAGCATTTAGTCAATGAAAAACACATTTGATTATGACATATTGACAGAAATTATGTTAATATATTTTCATATCAAAATTATGTTACCATTTGAGAAAAATATTCAAATAAAAGTAGAGAGGATTCTGATTGATTAGGATATATTAACAGAATTTCTGTCAATATATCATATTCAAATTTGAAGATATGTCAGATGATTGTGTGTCTTTGTGATTGTGTGTGTGTGTGTGTGTGTGTGTGTGTGTGTGTGTGTGTGTGTGCGTGCGTGCGTGCGTGCATGCGTGACACGTGCATTACATATGAGACTTGTAATTAGGCAAGAGGATGAGAAGCCAACACCTAAGCCTGCAGTCCTGGAGGGCCACTGAGGTACCTAGGGCCCCAAAATTAGCAATCTCAGCTCATAGTTTTTTAGCTGCATGCCAAATCTCCAGAAACTCTAAACTCAGCTAGCCAGAGCCACCCGCCTTGCCATCCAGTGATAGGGCTATAACCACGGTTTCCAGCAGCAGCTTTGAGATAAGCCAATGAGAGCCAAAGTAGTTGCTCAAAATGATTAAGTAATTCAATTTTAGATAAGGTTTTACTGTGACACTGGAGACAGCAGTATTAGACAGTTTGATCATGGAATAATAATTGTAGTTTTGCTGTAAAGCTGCCTTTTAAATGATAATAATATTACATTATTTAACTTGACAGATTCATACAACTCCATTTCAAATGATTTGTTTAAATTACCCATGAATAGACTTCATTTTCAGCAAATCAAGCATTACCATGACTGTTGTTTGTGACATAGAGGTCTAAAATAATTGCATTAATTTACCGAGGGCCCTGACCTTCAATGTTATGCTTGAACCTTCAAATGTTGCACTATGCAAATCTACACACAGACACTAACACACACACACGCACACACACACTCACACACACACACACACAAACACACACACACACACACACACACACACACACACACACACACACACACACACACACACACACACAATCATGAAGACACACAATCATCTGACATGTCTTGCCTGGCTCAGTCTCATGCCAGCTGTCACTTTGAGATTTAAATGGATTAAAATGATCTCAAAACTGTTGACACGAGGCTTGTACAGGACACGGATGACATGTTAAATAGATGATAAGGCCCCTCCGTGCACACAAAAGACCCTTGAACATTAAACCCAAGTACCCAGAGAGTAAGACTGTGAGTAACTCTGGTTTATTTTCTGTTGTTACATAGCCATGGGGACTGAAAACAACAAATTATCACCGCACACCAACAAACACATCACTTATTTATTAGTCCTTGCTAATTAGCTTAAATTAAAATTGAAAGAGGATTGGCGGAACACCGCGGGCACTTTATCACACTGTTTGATTGGTATCCTGTGTTAGCTTGGACTATATACTACAACTTGCCTTTACTAATACATTTAAACAACTTCCCCTGTCTGTTTTAATACCCCAACTCTTTAACTCATTCACCACATTTTTCTATACATTTCATATCACTATTTCTAGAGTTGTTCAGATACCAATACCAGGAAATGCCTCCGATACTGCCTAAAATTCTGGTATTGGATCATGCATAGACTTGCATTCTCCCGATTTTTATCATAGTAATTTAACTCTCAGACCTGAAAAAAATATACTTTTAAATAGTTCATTTCCTTTATCCTCTATGACTGATAAATCTAGAAAAAAGAAAAGTTATATATGGCATCATCCTCTGTATGTATTTGTTCATGTTTTACAAAGGGTTTAACCTGAGCCAGGCCATACAACAATGATAGCAATCATATCACCACTATACAGGGTTAGTAGTATACAGACTTACATTTGCCAGGTGGCCATTAGTCTGGCTTACCAGATGTACAGTGCGGGTATAAAGCCTAACATCTGGCAAGTCTCTCATGCACAGGATGTCTGACATTTTCCTCCCCTTCCATCTATTTGTCTATCTATTTTGCAATGGCACCATTGCCGCATCCGGGACATAGTGCTTAGCCCTGCCCAAGACACAATGACCAACCCAGAGTGTTTTTTTTCCCCAAAACCAGAATGTTAACTCATGCAGCAAGACCATAATCCAATGCTGACACAGCACTATGTAGATAGGTCTGGCAGCGTGAGACTAGGTGGCAAGACACAATAAATGATAATGTTGCTCTGTAACTGCTGGATGTGTAAATAAGCAGTTGTTTTCTAACAAGTTCAACTTGCCGCCAGACAGGTAGACTGGTTTGAGAGGCTGTGGCATTTTGGACAGTAAGAAAGACGAGGAGAGTTAGAGAGACCAGGGATTGGAGAGCTGAAAGCTTTTTTGTTACATTGACAGCTAAAAGTATCTCCTGTTAAGCACGTGTCCACGCCATTTAGATAGAGATAGACAGTCAGTGAGACAGGCAATCACAGAGATATGAGCAGGCGAGCTAAAAGCAGTTATTAGGCTGATGGCAAAGATGAATCAACTAAACGTATCTTGAATAAGGCTTGAGTACATTGCTGTTGAGATGGAGACTGTATGAAGTTAGACAGCTCAAGAGACAGACAGGAGAGCAGACAGCTGTTATTAGAGTGATGACTAAAGACAAATAACCAAGCAGATAACTTATGAACCTTCAGTCCAGACCTGTTTAGGCTGACAGTCAGACAGGCAGTCAGTTAGACAGACAGTGAGACAGGTGAGCTGAAAGCTGTTATTAGGACCCATCTGTACTGGTGGCTGAACGCTGTGATGATGAGCTAGTCCACATCTTATTATTACCTGACTAATTACTCTGGCTACCTCAGGCTGGCAGCTCTGTGCCTGTATTTATAATCAAAGTAAAATTAAACTATTAACTGAATTAATGGCACCGTGGTGTTTGTTGTGTCAGCTCACACGAGAGTGCATGATGTGTGTGCCTTTAGTGTATTTATTTGTGCCTCTCTGCACATTTCACACGATGAGGGGAGATTTATGAGCGAGACTCCAAACACAAAAGCCAGGTGGACAACGCAGAGAGCAGGAGAGGGAGATAAACAGAGAAGTGAACTGAGCACAAAGTAAACATCACAAATAATGTATTTTACTTGTGAGGAAATGTGACATGTGCTCACCAAACCATATTTTGATTTTTTTTTTTTATAATTATCCGCTGGTGCTACTAGTACAACCTCTGTCACCGAATACATTTTGCATATTCAAGGATTAAAATTTTCCGGTCAATTTCTCTGTGTAGTGATTGGCCAGCTGTGCAGAGGTAAGAGATGAGTCAGGAAAGCCAATCTTAATGTATCACTTATCTTGAGAAATATCCCCAAATTAATAGTTTTGAATGGTATTTGAATATAGTTTTGAATCTAGTTCACTGTTTCTCATTGTTAAACTGTCTTTCAATTTGAACTTTCAATGGGATTGTTTTAATTGTCTCCCTGTGGGTGCCTGAGGATATTTCATTTCGCTTGAATTATATTACTATAATGCAAATACAGTAACATGGGCTAGCTGATGTCGAAATGTGGGATGTGTTTTATATGGAAATGCTTTAGGGTGCTTTCATATTGTATTTTTTTTTAAGAGTATTTTTGGGGTATTTTTAGACCTTTATTCAAAACGACAGCCGAAGACATGAAAGGGGAGAGAGAGGGGGAATGACAGCAAAGGGCCACAGGTCAGAGTTGAACCCAGACCCGCTGCATTAAGGAGTAAACCTCTATATATGGGCGCCCGCTCTACCAACTGAGCCCATATTGTATTGTCTAATCAGTGCGCGAATTTCTTGCATCAAACAATGTAAAAGATGATTTATGCATCACCTGACGGATTCATGCCTAAGACATGAAATGATTGCAATACCATTCTTCAGTGCAAAAAACTTTTCAGTATAACTCCAAAAAGATGAACATCAAACTAATATTAAAACTGTGAAAACATCAAACATCACTGAAGATCAGAGCTTTCATGGTGATAAATTATCATTTGATGTCGCAGAAAACTAGCTGAAAAGGCATATAAGCAGCATCTATTTACAAGTCAGCTTTCACAAATATGTATTGTCAATGTACACAAGGGTTTTTAATCATATAAAGCCAGTGTCTACGGCCCTATTCTTCAAACTGTATGAACAAGTCCTGAACTAATCAAAGAGCACATTGCCTGTTGATTGATGCAGAGTATGCATCAAAAAAAACATCACACATCACTTTATTTTTCACAATTAGAGTGAAGACTGCACACTTGAGAATGATTGATTTTTTAACGGAGTTACCGATGTCTGAATAGATTTCCTCATGGAGGACAGATCCACATTACCTAAGGTAAGAAAAAACAAAGGGAAAACACAGTAGTATATAGAGCCATGATTAATTGGAACACAATGCCCAGTCATGTCATTCAAGAAAATAGAAAATTTCCTAGCTGAGCAGTGCTCTGCATTTGCTAAGTCTCACTGAGGCTTTTATGTGTGCTTTTGCTTGGTCTGACTATCAGTGATCAATGTCATAAACTCATCTCTACATTCTGTGAATAATTTAAACTAGGTCCTGTGTTGTGTTGTGTTGTGTTGACTTGAATGTTGTTTTGTTCCATTTCGTATAGGCTTCACCCTCTAAGCCACGCTATTGGGTTTATCCCTTCGCGCATGCGCAGTCGTGAAGATTTTCTTTCCCGCCCTAGCGTGCCGCTCGGGCTTCAACTACGTCCGCAAATACTGTATATAAACAGAGCAGACCCGTAGCTCTGCTCCCACTTTTTCTTCAGCAAAGCAGTTATGAAGAAGGTTATGAAGACCTCCGGCTCCAGCGGCGTCCGCTCCTGCCCCTCCTGCGAGACCGGCTACATCTTCTCGCCAGATCTCCACCCCCGCTGCGAGACCTGCCTCGGTGCTTCTCACGCCGGCAAGGCTCTCACCTCCGACGCCTCCTGCCCTTTTTGCGCCCGCCTGCCTTCTAAAGAGCTTCAACGGCGGGCGGACGCTTTTCTGGCTTTTGAGGTCGACGGAGAGGGGGACGGCAGCTGGGCAGACCGACGTGACACCGTCGACACCCTGGAACCGCTGAAAGAGGGCGTCTTCGACGGGCACGGGTCCGATGACTCGTCTCCCCCGAATGACGATTCCCTCTCCGGTTTTCCCTCCTCCCCGCTGGGAGAACTGGAACACGAGACAGGGATTGATGCCTTTCCACTACATCTCCCCGTCTCCAGAACGTTCGGTTACTCGCTGCCCCCCCGCACTTTTTCCAAGTGTATGGAGACGGCGCTTCAGCCGTTACGGAAAAAAGGCATCAGAGTCCTGTTTTATCTGGACAATTTGCTCATCCTGGCTCCCTCCCGGGAAACGGCGGCGCTGCACACTGTGGCAGTTCTGCAGCACCTGCAGGCACTGGGTTTCGCCATAAACTGGCAGAAAAGCTCATTGGTTCCCACACAATCGATAGTTTATCTGGGCGTAGTGCTAAACTCGATTGTTATGAGGGCCAGGCTGTCAACACCAAGGCAAGACGCGCTTATCTCTTTCCTGTCGCACACCACGCCACGCGCCAAGGTGTCAGCGCTGTCCGTCATGCGCCTTCTGGGCATGATGTCCGCGGGCTACGTGGTGGTCCCCCTGGGGCTTCTCCACATGAGAAAAATCCAGAGGTGGTTCCTCCGTCAGCGTCTCGACCCCATACGTCACAAGTGGCGAATGCTGATCATTCCTCCTTCCCTGCAGTCGGACCCTTCATATTGGGGGAACCCCCAGACCTTGTCAGCTGGGGTTCCCCTGGGCAAGGTGACATCATACGTGACAGTATACACGGATGCGTCCCTCACTGGCTGGGGGGGAATGTGTGAATCACAGGTGGTGGGAGGAGAATGGCCACCCCCCCCTCTCCCACACATAAACTGTCTGGAGCTGTCCACGGTGCTGAAGGTTTTGAAACACTTTGCCCCAGTGGTAGCAGGGAGACATGTTGTCGTACAGACAGACAATGTTACTGCAGCAGCGTTCATAAATCGCCAGGGCGGCGTACGTTCGGCCCGGCTATTGGAAATAGCCAGGAGCCTTCTGCTGTGGTCACACAGTCACCTGCTGTCCCTCAAGGCTGTTTACATCCCCGGGATACTAATCCGGGTGGCAGACCTAATGTCGAGGGTTGGGCCCTCTCACAACGAGTGGAAATTGAATCCCACTATTGTTCAGAAGCTGCGGAGCAGGTTCGGGAAAGCGGAGGTGGATCTGTTCGCCTCACGAGAAAACACACAGTGCGCTCTGTGGTTTTCCTTGAGCGCACGAGACAATCCACCCCTCGGCGTGGACGCTTTCTCCCACTACCCCTGGCCCAGAACCCTCTATACGCTTTTCCCCCGGTCCCTCTGATTCCTCGTCTCCTGGAACGCATCCAGGAGGAGAATCTGAGCGCACGAGCACATCCTGGTTCCCGACACTGGTCCAGCTGCTGGCAGGTCCCCCCTGGCAATTGCCGTGGCGCGAGGACGCCCTGTCACAGCTGGACGGCGCGATAACCCACCCCCCGGTGATAACCCAGCGACTGTGGGGCTGGCTGCTGAGCGGGAACGCTTGCAGAGGTTAGGCTTGCCTCCTGCCGTGGCGCGCACTATTCAGAGTGTGAGAGCCCCCTCCACAACAGCGTGTTACGCGGCGCGTTGGTCTGCTTTCCAGCGCTGGTGCACGGAGAGTGAAACAGACCCTATATCGTGTCCCCTGCCTCTCGTGTTGACTTATCTCCAAACATTGGTAGATAACGACCTGGCTCCGTCCACAGTCAAAGCCTACGCAGCGGCCATTTCATCCTGCCACGAAGGCTATGGAGAGAGAATGGTTTTTGCGCACCCCCTAGTAAAGCGTTTTTTGAAAGGGGTCAGACGACAAAAACCCACCGTGCGCTCTCTCACTCCCCAATGGGATCTGGGCCTGGTGCTTCGAGCTCTGGGGAAGCCTCCTTTTGAGCCCTTGGCACAAGCCTCTCTCAGGTTGCTGTCCCTAAAAACGGCGCTTCTCCTTGCCCTGATGTCAGCCAAGCGAGTAAGCGACTTATGTGCGCTGTCAGTTTCACCGTCCTGTCTCTCCATTAGAGGGGACGGGAGCGCAGCCACCCTACAGCCTAACCCTTCTTTCACACCCAAAATTTTAACAAATTCCTTTCGGACGAGGGTTTTTTCCTCCAGGGTTTTTTCCCCCCACCTCATAACAACGACGTGGAGGAGGTTTCCCACCGATTGTGCCCGGTGCGTGTGTTATCACAGTACGTTTTACGCACGGCGGACATAAGGCGGACACAACAGCTGTTTGTACACTATAGGGAACACTCCCAAGGAGCGGCCCTGTCAAAACAGCGTCTGTCTCACTGGCTGTGTGAGGCTATCACCCAGGCCTATAACATGGAGGGGGTGGAGCCCCCCCAGGGCATCCGGGCACATTCTACAAGGGCACTATCGGCATCAACAGCTCTGTTCAGAGGAATGTCAGTAGCCGACATCTGCGCGGCGGCCTCTTGGGCATCCCCATGCCCTTTCATCCGTTTCTATTTGCGGGATATGTCTGAGCCCTCTCTGACTCACTCGGTCCTATCCTCACTCAACGACGGATGATGCCCCGTCGTATGTGGGCCGGGTGCCCAGAGGAGAGCGGCGTCCCACATATATGTGTAGCCTATGTATATATGTACATATGTATATATATATTTGTCGCTATCACACATCCTCACTCACTGCCATGCACGCCTACAATCATGATATGTGCCACTGCATGTGCACTGCCTGGGGTCCCCCCCCCCTCTACTCTGGGTGGCTGGGAGGGACTCGGGCGTCCCATAATTATCAATCATGTACTACCCTCACCAATCATGCACGCCTGCCCTCTCGGCTAGGCCAAATTATTACCATGGCAGGCCCCGTTACCTAGATAACGGATTATCTGATACAGTCCCCTGTCAGTGCATGAGAGAGAGACAGAGGGGAAAAAAAGTTTAGTCTATGTTCCACTGTGGGCTCTGGGTCGCAGGTGGCATTGACTACATCAGCCCTAACCCAATAGCGTGGCTTAGAGGGCGAAGCCTATACGAAATAGAACGATAGTTACGTTATTGTAACTCCAGATTCTATGAGTATAGGCTCCGGGCCACCTGCTCCAGTTACATTAGCTGAAGAAAAAGCTTATGTTGGGAGCAGAGCTACGGGTCCGCTCTGTTTATATACAGTATTTGCGGACGTAGTTGAAGCCCGAGCGGCACGCTAGGGCGGGAAAGAAAATCTTCACGACTGCGCATGCGTGAAGGGATAAACCCAATAGCGTGGCTTAGAGGGCTACCCTATACTCATAGAATCTGGAGTTACAATAACGTAACTATCGTTCTTGTTATTATTTTGGTTGCTTTTCTTTCTGTGATGTATTGAATGTTGTTTTGTTTGGTGGTTGTTTTTAATGTAACTATGCACGGCAATGTATAGCTGCACAAGTTTTGAAGTTTTGAAGTTTTTGAAGAATAGCTGTGGCTATGGCCCCAGCTAATGCAGATCCCAATAAATCAAATCAAATCAGGTTTATCTTGTGTCAGCATGAGTGTAAAAAAGCAAACAGCACAGTCCATTGTGTGATGACATATAATTTGTTCTGAATGCAATATGTTGTATATATGTAAAAATTGGTAACTAAGTTGATAAGGGGCTTTTGATTTTGCACTTGATGGCGTAAACTGTGATTATTGTTGATAGCTTTCAGGTAGAATCGACAATATCTCAGGACAAGCCATTATTGTTACCTGCTCCTACAATACGTTTCACTTAAGCACCACCAGTCATATTGTTTGTCTTCAATCAGCGGATTTATAAATAGACATTTGTTTAATATGCAGCAATTAGTTACAGCTAGGGATGCACCGATCCGACTTTTTCAGTCCCAATACCGATACCGATGCCTGGGCTTTGTGTATCTGTCAATACCCAATACCGATCCGATACCGTTGTTGAATTAATAATAAACTGTATACCTTCCACCTTATACCTTCATTCCACCATGTGGAAGAGACTAAAGGCACCAGACTTTCCTAACTAAACATTACTTTCCTAACTAAGACAAAATAACATGTAATGTATTGAATTCTTATTTATTTGTTATTTAAAAAACAATTATGCATTCAAATTCGAAAATATAATGTAATCAAACTTCTTAAAATAAATTTAAATAAATAATAATAATAATGGGCCTTTATATAGGTTTATAATGGCTTATTCTACTGTCAGGAGTACATAGAATATCACAAAAACATTTTAATGTCATCATGTTTACTAAAAGCTTTGATTACTAAAGGGTTTGCTTGGCTCCACAACATTATACAATAATGTTATATGAAGGAGAAACCATGAAACAGTTACAGAATCTAAACTATTTTTATTGTGCAAACTGCAAAGTAGTAAAATAAACTTAAATCGAATGAATACACATACAAACAACTTTAACATTGTTTCCCTTTCAAAACAAAATTGTTGTAAGATAGTTGTATAAACACTACCTTGGCCACAGGTAAGTTAGGTTGTTGTAGAAAAGTGGGCGACTGAACGTAGCTCCGCTGTCAGCCTCCTTCGCTCTTTGAATAATGTTTGTAGGTTGACCGACGTATTTCAGTGAGGCAAGACATCTTAAATCCAGTGTTTTAATCATTCCTCTGAACCCGACTTTCTCAACGGTCTGTAGCTGGACCGTAATTGGATTGTTATTGCGTTCATAATGTTGCTCTGCTGCATGCTTGAAGTGACATGTCTTTAACGTTAGCGCAACCAAGTAATATTACAGCGACAGGCAACAACAGTGGCTAAATTATGTCCAATTTTTTTAGAAACAAAAAACTTCGGAACAACAGATGGCTCCTCTCTTGAGCATACGTTGTTCTGGTGTATGTCCGGTCTTTCTTCATCCTCTAACTTTCTTCTCTGTTCTTGAATGTGCAGTAGCGACCAGAGCCTCTCCCAGCTTAACAGACTGTTATGCTACCTGGCTAGCTAGCAGCTACTAGCTGTTACCCAACATGCCGTCCGGCAGTGTAAATTTGTAAATGTAAAATTATTAGTGTTAGAAATTGTTTAAGTCACAAATTGTTGTGTGCTACATTGTTTTATCCTGTTAAAGAGAGTTAGTTGTGGGTTATTAATTGTTGTGTTATAAAGTTACTACCATCAGGGCCGATATCCGATCTTAATATCGGATCGGTGCACCCCTAGTTACAGCCCTCATTTCCATGCATTTGCATATTAGTGCTTAATCAAATAATATTTTCCATCTATGGTTCTACTTCTGCACTAAATGAATGGGATCAGTCCTGTTCATGCACACTGCCCATTGAACTGGAATGATTCAAAGCACATTACATCTGCCATGCTTTACAGAGCGCCCATCGCTTTAAACCGAGTGGAAAGATAATACAGTGAAGCCTATCACACGCCCCGTTGACAAAGATTCATCCAGCATACATGTATTATGATGCAGATGAGAGAGGCAATGCAAAATAAACCGTGTGGAGCACCCATTTGTTGTTTGGCGTGTTTGCTACCTGACTGTATGAGTGGGTGGTGTGTGTGTGTGTGTGTATGTGCACCAAGGCTGCGATGTGTACAACTTTGCAACACAGCACTCATTTGGTTGTTCGATGTTAGATGTGTGTGTGTTCACATCGAGTACACACTCGATATGTGTATGTGTGTACGCTGTACGTTACCCACATGTAGTCACACACAAGTCCTGTTTGTGTTGTGTATGCTGTTTATGTGTGTTTTTTCCGTGCGTTCCTCTCGCTGGTGCGGCGGTTTATGTTTGTGATCAGCTCGAGTCATCCCTTGGAGTCCCTCAGCGCCCCAAAGTAGAGCACAGACAGGTGTGACATATTAAAAATTTGGTTTCGACTTGCGTAAGCAGACCACAAAACAATGAATATCCATCCATAACAAATAGCAAAACAGGGAGAGATGGTGTACGAGAGGGAGATTGAGGGTGAAGAGGAAGGAACGTGGGAAAAAAAGAGGATTTTTCCATTGCAACGGATCAACGACTTTTACATTTTTAAACACAATTCTCATTTGGAATTCAGACCAGAATGCAGCAAGATATTAATTTGGGGAAATCAACAGAGAAATTGGGTCACCTGTGAGCCATTTATTTCACGCCGCCAAAACAAATAAGCAATTTAAAAGAGAGAGGGAGAGAAGTGAAGGGAAAGATAATAAAAAGAAAATTATGTAAGTTTACAGTTATAATGGAAGAGGGAAGGAGAACGGAAAGGAAAGTTGGTTTGGTTTTGCTTACTGGGAGGAAGGTGGGGGACAGGGAGGGAGAGAGAGAGAGAGAGAGAGAGAGAGGTTGAGTTTGGAACTTAATATGAAAATAGCAGACATGGGGTTAGCATTCATTGCAACACACATCCGCTGAATGTAAACCATTGTGTGCGGTGTGTGGCTCAATCAGACTCAAACTGTGGAGAGCAGAGGTCAGGGTCACAGTTGCATTTAGCTCATTTATGTTGATGATAATTGCATTTTTGTGCACACACACAGACACACAACTAGAACAAGCAAACGCACTCACAGACAGGATGCTGTCTTGAATAGATTATGCAAATTAAATGCAGAGTATCTCAGACAGGCAGAAGAGAGGTAGTCAAGTGTGAACTTTGAAGGTTGATACAGGCTAAGGCTGTATTGACTGGTGCTCAGAGGGGTGAGGGTAATGTAGGGGCTACAGGGGAATAAAAAAAAAGCAGAGAGCACATGTGTGGGGGGTATGCAACTGAAAGTGTATCAGTATGCATGGATTTGTTTGTGAGACTGTAAGAAATATACAACTTGCTGTCTTAGTCATCTTTCTTCCTCTTCCTCTCTCTTTAGGACAGCCCATTGATTCTTCAGTCGGACAGAAATGTGACTGTCAATGCTAGGAATGATCAGGGACAACTGACTGGTCAGCTAACCGTGGGTAAGACACACACACACACACACACACACACACACACACACACACACACCATAAAAAGACATGTCCACATGGACTACATTGGTAGTAAACATCTTCTTTCAAAACAACCTCTAAACCGAATCATTTCTCCAAGACAGTCAGTTATATTGCTTTGTTTGTGCTTGGATTCCTAAATGCATTTTACCTCCATCTGTTTACCAAACAAAATTCTATCTTTTTCCATTAGTGTATCTCACTGAGGCTGACAGCCAGGATGTTTTCTAAACAAAATCATTTTCCAAGCTCTCATTGGATTTGCGAGGGCCCAGTATCTTACAGAAGACGTCACTCAGAGGACATATGACATGTATAATATGATATATTCTTATAGGACTCAATAACTAGAAACAAGTTAAAGAACCTGAATGAAACCTTAAATTAACCTGAATGAAAAGATCTTTAACTAATCAGATAAAAATGTGGAAATCCTGAAGAATAAGCAAGAAAACTCTGTGTACCTTATGGCTTCTTTAAATTGTCTACGTAATTGTGTGTTTGTCTTCCTATGGTGATCAGTGGAGAAAGATCTGGGTCAGTGTGATGCGTCAAAATATTGGTTCTGCTTAAAGCAGAAGTGTTTCAGTTTTTTGGTGAATCTGTGAGCTAGAATAGAGAAGAGATCATTACATTTATGATATATAATCTTCAACTTTATCACTAAGGCTTGTTTGGATATATTTAGTTATAGTTACATACACAGTTTATAATTCAATTTGCAGCAATTCTCGAGCGTCTGAGAATTTTTTTGCTTTTCCCCCGCCAGTCGTCATGATTTGGCGTAACGAAAGAACAACTGCCAGGTTCATTAGCATACTGATCAGCATTCATGAGGTGCTTTGCATTGACTATTTATGGTAAAAAATTGCCAAATTGCCCTGTATAATTGTATAGGGCGTGATAAGAGGCTGATTCCCGTACGCACACTTGTGGGTAATCTGTGATTTATAAAGGGAACATTGCTTATAGATGTGCGTATGCACAGTTTTATAACTCAGAATTATTTTTGCCGTATGCCATTTTTGGCTTTTGGGCTTACATACATTTTTAGTAAGGATCCTACGCACAGTTTAATAAATGAGACCCCAGGGCCGTCACAGATTGGTGCATACCTTATCAAGCTTGCCCTGGACACGTTTAAATCTCAGATTTCAGAGAAGTGCACAGAAATCTCCACCTTCAGGAGAGGAAAGTGAAAACACCTCTCTAGTGACACACTTTGCACAGATACAATTCATCATAGTCAAGGTCAGACATTTTAGGGGACATAAACATAAGAAAAAATATTTTTTTAAATGGAGGGGGACTTTAAATAAAGCTCAGTGTTTTGGTCCAGCTGGCTCAATGTTATCAGTGTTCAGTAAAAAAAGTTTCAGTTTTATTACATCAGACAGGCAGTTTAAGGTTTTTTTTAAAAGGCTTGAGGGCTTTATTTTGTTTTATTTTAGTTTTTTGCATGTTTTGTCTTGTTTTGTCCTTTTGTGAAGGAATTAAAATATGAGGATTGAAATGTATGTATGAAATTACTTCACATTGAGTTTTGCTAAATAAATTATAAAAAAAATAAAATAAAAAAGGCTTGAGGGCTCACTCATTAAACTGAGACATATAACTGCATACTGTTAGCATGACACTAAAATGAACACCATATTTACCAATAATGCCACCAAGTGGTAACATACAGTAAAGTTGTACTGGACATATTGAAATCCCTGGTATACTGTCAAGGGTATATACCAGTATAACCAGTAAGAGCGAAAAGATTAATCAGCAGTTGCTCAGTGAGAGAAGTGATGGTGGATGTGTTATGTTGGCTGGTGTAGTTTGATCAAAAACAAGTGAACAACCTAATTTCACTTGTAACAGGATAATTGAGTGGTTATTCAGAGATGGTGGACATTTGCTAGGTTTCACAAAGCCATAAAAGAAAAAAAATCGTGTTTGATTATAACACGATGAAGGATTTAGATGTAAATGACATAATTCTGATAAAACTAAACTTGAAAGATGCTTGGTGCTGTTAGAAAGCCTATTAGAATGACTGACTTGTAGAGGACGGGTACAGATTTGTACTTAAAACTGGGCAGTGGCATTTAGTGCATCCCAGTGAGGAGAGTTGCAGAGGCAAAGGGTTAGTGACAGAGACACCAAGATTATGATGGCAATGGTTGGAGTTCAGAGCAGGTTAAGTATAAATCGGAGTTAGCAGTAAACCTTTGTTCCTTTCTGGTTGGGATTTAATATTGTTTCTTTGCTAACCTCTTTATTACAAATGTTCAGTAGCCACTGGTCAGCACTGAGCCCCTGCAATGGAACTCAAAGATCTGATTTTTCTTTAGGCTAGTAGTCATGCTGAAATTCCATTAACTTCCTTTGAATATGATGTTAAAGCTACGTTTATTCGTCGTTCGTTATTTAAGTGTTCTGCTACGATGTGGAAGTTTAGCCTGTGTTACGACATTACATTTATTTGGAGTGACAGAGATACAGTATATTATCGCCTTGATAATATTGCTGTTCCTGTGTTTCTTATTGCATAGCTGATAGATGTGCAGATTGTTTAATATTACTTGTGCAGCCACGTGTTGATATCATAGACTGTATATAATGGACCAACAGATCCCGTTGCTCTGGACGGAGACCAGTGAAGGATATTAGAAGCACTTTTCCGGTGAGCGTTGAGCGTTACTGCGCAGCCTCCAACTGAGAGAGACGACGTAAATGTGACGTGAGCAACCTGTCTGAAAGTTGTCTTCTGGTAGCTGTGCCAAGAGAAATCTCAATCATTCCGAATCTTGCAGAGACGGAGAGCGTAGGTATATGTAAGGAGATAACATGGACACAGGCTAATTATTGCTAACTAAAATGCTAGTTAACATTAGTAATTAAACTTAAAAAGCTAATGTAAGTCGAAACTGCCTGCGAGCTTCTCCTGTTTGGTAGCATCAAAATGGCGCCATAGGAGGTTCGAGCTCTGAAGCGAAGCTTACCCCTTGGTTGATATTCAGGTTGTGTTAGGGCAATTTGCTGGCAACGTGCAATGCCAGTAAACAGACTAGCACTGTGGAGCCACGTGCTTAGCTATTAAAGGTGTATTACACTGTTTGCGCCGTTATGGATATGTGTGCTGTAATAGATGTGGCTTATTCTCAGTTTGTGTTACTGAGCAATATGTTACATTTATGTTAATTATTACAGAGAAATGAATGTAATTCTTAGTATTGTTTTTTGTTAATATGCTGGTAGCTATAACATTTAGTTTTGGTAAATATGTTTATGTTTATAGATGCTTATTAATGTGCATTATTATTTGCTTATATTTCAGAACCACATCAAACTTCACATGTAATGTCAATTACAACTTCATAGTTAACTTCATGTTAGAGTTGTAAATAAATCTTACTGGATCTCAAAGTCAGACATCTCTGGTTCAAGTTCTTACCGGACACCCTACAGCGGGCCAGTGTTTCAGTAGCCAGTTTTCAATAGTTTTTACAAGCCTATTGCCTTTATTTTTGTAATATAATAAACACTGTTACACTTTTTGAAACAATTTCAGCTTGTGTAGGCCTATCAGTGCTTTCTGAACATATTGAACACACTTTTAAAAATACCGCGATAATACCGAAAACTGTGATAATTTTGGTCACTATAACCGTGAGGTTAAATTTTCATACCGTTACATCCCTAATGTGTATGTAAGAGGAGAGTGCTGTTTAACACATGGTTTGTACAACTTAATTGCCTTTGCAATAGTTTGTTCTTTTAAACTAGTAAAAACCATGACAGTTGACTATTGATATTGATCGGCTTTATTGACTTCCTATTAGCTTTTTCATACTGTAATATCAACCACAAATGAAAAATCTATTTTTTAAAGGCCAATCTGACATGATTGGAATTCCTGCTTTTTATCTGCTTTTCTAATCTTGCACATAAGTGCTTGTCACATACAGGTAACTGCCCAATGCTTTATGTCATGAGGTATTTGCAGACTTTCATTGTGTTGTCTTGACAATTACTTTACCCTACTATTATAGGGCTAAGCAAACCTGGGCCCGTTGAACAACAAAACACAGCTACTAAAGGCTAACTTAGCTCGTAACATTAATTACATTGTCTCCTCTCCCTGCGTGTTGCGTTTAATGTGAGAATGAGACTAAAGCTGACCTGGATTAATGCATATCTCCTACTTCTAGAGGGGTTTGTGCTGTGTTAAACTGACTCACCCAGCCGCATCTTCAGTTTGCATTCTTTTTTTTTTTTTTCAAAAGCTCTCCAAGTCTTTTAAATAGTTGAGTTTTTCTAACTCTTTCAGGAGCAGTGTACACATTTATGACACGATATTTTTCACCCCTATAATAACAATCAATCATAAGTAATCTACCTGGGATTATATCTCTTCTTCGTATTACAACAACATCATTCGTTTTAAAGAATATACCAGTCCTTTGTTCCACATATTACACACATCAGTGACATCATTATACGTGCTCAGTCTGAGCTCCTGAGTACACAGGATATCAAAGTCTGTGTCTAAAAGATATTTCAATTTCTTAACTCTAAAAGCACTCGACTGGATGCCGCGAGCGTTCCAGGTGGATATTTTAAGACAGGACATGGTGGTTTGGGGAGAAAGCTAAGCCTATGGCGTCAGTTTATCGTCCAGGCGTTTATTATCTTTTTTATAGGTTATAGTACAAGATCTTTTCTTTTTAACTTCCGCGAAGGGAAGTTCGTGCTGGGACTCTGGAACGGGGAAATCTGGCGTTGGGGAGAATGAGCCAGAGTTACTGTCACAAGAAGCACTGTCAACGTTATCACGGGAGGGCCGCGGGGTGCTGACTCGCTGACCGATTGTCAACCCAGTCGAGCTGAAGTCAGAACTGGGACTCTCACTAGCACTTTCATAGTGGTGTCTCCCCGCTGAGCAGAGCCTTTTGTTTTGTTGGCGAAAGAACTTGGACAGCTGAAGAATGTGTGGCCTTTTTCGCCACACAGGGAGCACTCGCTCTCACTTCGGCAGCTGTTGGCTTTGTGGCCCAGACTCCCACATCTCCAGCACTTCACTGTCGGGCAGTCCTTCACCTGGTGGTCGGTCGCTTCACAGATGAAGCATTTGGTTATCTGTCCGGTATAAATGATGCGGCCGTTGTACGGACCCAGAGAGATGGAGTTTGGTATTTGAGCTAGGTGGCCGGAGGTGTCAGTATGTATACAGATTTTGTATTTCCAAATTTGTCCAGTGGTTTGTATACTGATTGGATGATGTCACAGTATCGTTGAAAGTAAAGCTCAATGTCATGGTCGGCCACGCTACCTGTCCAGAACTTTATTACGATTGTTATCACGTCTACAGCCACTGATGACTCTACGGTCCATTCACGCCATTTCAACTTGTTAGATTTGGCGGAAGCGATTTCGAGGAAGCGTCGGAGGGGTGCTTCATGGTAGAATACCAGTTCGAAATCTCTCCTATTCGGCAGGGCTATGAACGAATAAACGTCCGTAGGACTCACCCAGGATGTCTCGAATAACATTTGTTCTGCAACAAAGTCTCTAGTGGGCGTAGGACCATCTCCTTTAAATTGCAGTCTTGCCCAGTGTGAGCCAAACTTGTCAGAGTAGGAGGCCATTTTCAGGCGCGCACAAAACGGACAGAGGAAGGGGGTTTGAGAGATAAACTCAGCCGAGTTTTCTTATGCCTCCCTTTCCTCTTCCGGACATTCTGAGTTCAGTCGATGTTGGATCGTTAGAAACGTTTGCATTCCAGGGCCGGGCCTGCTAGCTTTTGGTGTCTCCCTCGTCGAGACAGCCAGCACCCTCCGATGTGCCATTCCAGCCTCTCTACCATTGGGTCTGCACCAGCCTGCTCTTCAGTGTTCAGGTTTTAAAAGGTGTATTTACAAAAGTTGTTTTGTGGGAAAACAAGAAATAGTCTCTTCAATTAGAATCAGTCTTCCAAAAATCTTTGTCTCCAGCATGTGTGGCCCGTAGTGTCCGTCCACTTGAGGCTCTCCACCTCTGCTTCCTGGGTCAATTCCTCAATGAATATCCGGATGAATCTCTTCCATAAGTCTGTTGTACTGGGTTAAATCAGCATTCACAAAGACCCCCCCACCTCCTCCACCCTTTTGTGTCACATGTCAGTACTGACCCTATTGGTGCTAACTTCAATCACTGAAAGACCTGTTGTAACACCTTTTGGCCTAAATCAAGTGGTTAGTTATCCTTCTCTTTTAGCCCGTCCTCACCCAGAAAATGATTTGTCGATTAGGCAAGCACAATTGCATTTCTTGTTGGGCGGCAGTCTCTCATGGCTATAGTTATAATTGCGAGAGCAAAGAAGGAAGTGAGGTGACAAAGTGTAAGAGCACGAAATTCCATGTAAGGCGGTAGGCTGGGGTGGTGAATGGGTCAAACAAACACAGGACTTTCACTCAGGAGACTGGGGTTCGTGTCCCGTGTGAAACCAAAAGTCAACTCTAATTTTGAAATTTAGTTTTAGTCCATGACGTCACATTACGTCCTCATTTTAGTAGTTTCACGTGACTCATTTAAAACTGCACCCATTACCTTAAATAGAACAGTCACATGATTAATCTGCCACCATGCGGCAGTAAATAGAACGGTCGTATGTGTTTTGGGAGTCTTTAGAAATCTACCTATAATGTCATTTAGGTATGAGGATATGTTGTTCTCTTTTGGTTTGAGATCTGGCTGCTTACTGATGCAGTCAGAAACATTTTCAGATATAATTTGACGAGCTATAAAATGTTTCCACTGTGTGACTGTGTGGTTGTGTTTGGAAATTAAACATGACATGCATTAAATTCCCTCTCGGTGTAATTCAGCCTTTCACTACTTTCTTACTGAAAACATTTGCATATTTACAATTAATTATCCACTTTCCACCTGACTCCTTGAATACTCAAGTCAGCAGCTATTCATATTACAAAACTAAAAGACTTTGAATCACCAATAAAAAACAGTATAAAAAATCATAATGGGTGGATTGGCCTTCGGAGTCATCAAGATAACTTTTGAATATCCTAACCTTGTAGCATGTATGGTAAACATGCTTGGTTCTTTATAAGCTGCCATCATAAAATGAGCAAACACATTTGTTTTTTTGGTTGAATAAATGAAAGTATCATTCCTTAGACCTGACTTTCTGTATTTGGTGGTGGAAGATCATTGCCAAGTAGCATTTACAACCTGACAGGTGAGGTGAATAGTTTTTTCAGGTAGAAGGCTTCTCTCCACCTCATTCTCGTTTGATGCAAACATAGACATTCATCTCCTGTAGGTTGGCCCGGCACTTGTAGTGTCTTCATACACACACACAGTCTTTCCCATTCTGACACTTTGAAGGTTTGAAATCCCTGACAGCTCACCTCCTGCTGTTTAAAACTCCCTAAAGCTGCTTTCCTCACCAAGAAAAGCACCTTAATGCTTACAGTATGTGTGTCTGAGTGAGTGTGTGTCTGCATGCCAATCTTGCAGTCAGCTGAATCAGTGTGTTTTAAAACGAGACAGCCAGACAGGCTACTGCAGCCAACTGAGTCAGGCTGCTACAGGATGACATGAGTGTTGAGTGACCTAACTTGTGCGGTCAGACACAGAGTCACGCTCTAGTGACAGCACACATGTTGAAGTTGCACTTGCATATAAATACTGAATTTTCTTACTGATGTTCCCTTTGTGTCACACTCATGCTCCCATAAACGGAAATTGCACACATACCTTTACTTTCTGTCACACACTCACATTTGCACACATCTCCACGCAGGAGCCACAACTATGGGCTGAGATTCCCCAGACAGGGAAACCTGCCAAGCAAGTAGGAGTTCCATCAATAACCACTTTGTGACACACACACACACACACACACACACACACACACACACACACACACACACACACACACACACACACACACACACACACACATTAAAGACTTAGTGGCTGGCTGATGGGATGGGATGGGACATAATGAATCCTCCTGGGGAGCTTCTTCTATTGGGCTCCAGAAATCCCTATGTCTCCTCCTGCCACTGCCTCCTGTTGCTTCTGTGCCACTTTTAAATGTGCTGAAACAGCAGCACATTTTAAACAGACACACAAACACACACACACACACACACACACACACACACACACACACAAACACACAAACACACTCCTCTCTCTTTCTTCAGAATCCTCATGGGGATACTCAGAAATCCTGAAAGTACGAGTAACCAGACGGTTATTCCTCCTCAGCAGACTATTGCCACATCGGAAGCAGAAAAGTTCCACCTCAGTAAACCCCTCATTAGTATTCCTCACTGAGACTCGACAGAGGAACAGCTCGTACAGCTCATACAAGAGGTACAGGATCATCAGGGTCAGTGGTATGGAAAGGTGAAATGCCCACAAACGTTTAGACTTGTACATTTACATAGAATACCAAGATACTGGTGTACTGACACCTTATTACATAATAGATTGTAAAATAAGTTCTATTTTCAGCTGAACAGGAATGTAGGCGTGATAGAAAGACCCCTGTGCTATGGTAAAAGGTCTGCATCTGGGGACAAAATGAAAAAAACAACCTGTCAAGATCTTATCTTAAAGTTTTTCATGAGGGCAATATGATTTATTGGTCAATATAAATTATTAGACATAGAGTAGGTCAACAAAATATCATCTTGGAGGGAACATTGTTCTACATTGCTCATTTTTGTTAGGTGCTTGATATTTATTTTGCATGTCAGCATCAAAAGGTAACTGATGGATGGTAAACTTTTAGAACTTACATAGCCAGAAATCCTGCAGGATGGCGATTAAAAAGACTTGTTTAAAGAGTGTTTCACAGTCTTCCATACTTGACTACCTTTCATAAGTCAGGTAGAAAACACACATATGCACTCCTCTATATTCACCTTGTATCCCCCTGAGGGCCCATCTTACGACAGAGAGGGTCTGAGTGCATGTGTTGGCCTTGGGCCTCCCATCTCAGTTTTATTGCTCCCACTCTCTTTCTTTCATTCCCCCATCCCTTCTCTTCCTCTCCATCCTCTCCGTTGCTGTCAGCTCGTTAATGTGAGTGAGAACCTGTCATCTTTGTCTACTGAATGGCCCCCCCATAAAGATGATAAGTGAACTTGGAGTTTTGAAGCCATACCCTTTCACCCGCCTAGGTGATGATGTCTCAGCATTAGAGGCGGTCTAGTGGTTTCAAAACTGCATCCTCTGGAGGAAAACGCAGCATGCCATGGGATTATCATGACAGGAACAGAGATGTTCCTCATTCAGTTCTGACTGGCTAAGCAAACTTAAAAAAAAAAAAGTTAGGGTTAAAAGTAAATTACTGATATACAATAACACAAAACTTATGATCACAAGTCAAACTGCTACTTAGAGGTTGTCTTTTACCGCTACCTTTAAAAACTAACTGCTAATTTTGCAATACATAGTATAACTATGTGTTGGACTAACACATAATATTGGAAACCACTAAAGAACAAAACTATGGTGCCATTCATTCATTGTATGTGTCATACAGCTTTTACTCAATGTTTCGTCTCAGAAACACTGTGTATTAGTAATCCACTTAAATGTGTTAGTAATGCCTGCTTTCTCAAGAAAGCAACAATACAGTAATAACAGGTGAATATAGTTTCATGTTAGAGGTTTAAACATCAGTAAAGCTTCATGCTCAGAATACCATGGAGCATAATATTGAGAAGGGCTTAAACTGACCAGCTCAATTACTGTTCACTGCGTGTTTCCCATTCCCCGGCTCTTTACCTGCGTGTCTGTCTCTTGGCAAAGCTGGCAGTCATTACAGCCTGTGTGTTTGTGTTCTGGCTGTCTTATTGACTTTTCATTTTACGAAGTGCATGGTGCTGATAATGAATGTTCTTTCTCTCCCTAAGCAGGAGAGGTATTGGTAGCACTCATTACCCTTGTGAACATGTGTTATTTTATGGGGACAGTTGTAGCCGCAGAAGCCAAATGCATTTTGGGAAGAGTAAGGACAAGTGCTTGTGGGTGTATCTGCATGTGTGTTTGAAAAGTTTGATATTGGGAAGTGAGAGACAGAGGGTCATTCACTCATACAGTGCCTGCCACAAAAACAACCTCTCCAACTTTAAAAGTGACTTTGAGCACTCAACCTTTCCCTCTCTCCCTTCCTTCATCTTTCATTCAACACACTCACACACTTTCCCTCTGTCTTTCTCTTGCCCTTTTCCTTATCTTTTGTCTTTGCTCCCTTTCTCATCCCCTCTTCCTTTATTCTGTTGTGTCATTTTTACCTTTCACTCACCCTTTTTTAATCATGCATGGACCTCATTTCATTATTAAACCAATGAATTCCCCGCTGACCTTGTTACCTTCTCCTAAACTCAGGCTTACATTTATCACTTCATTATCTTTACCTTCTAACACTAATTATGTTCCCTTTTATCTAGGTGGAATTAGTCACCTCATTTGTCTGGCATTCAGCTGATGTAGCTCAAAAAGTGGATTATCAAAGCAGCGGAATTAGGGGACTGAAAGGCAAAGGCCATACACTGTAAAAGATGGTTAATGATTTGTGGTAAAAGTAGGATGAATTTCCCAAGGGAAAGTCTGTAATGTGTTGTTGTTGACTCTTTGTTGGTGGATTTGTGGATTTATAACTGAAGAATATACAGAATTTAATCATATTTTGTTTTCATTCATTCTCCGAAACATGCCGTTGCTCGAGCAGTTAAACGGTTGAATGTCGGCTAAAATTGGTTTCTGATTAGTGTGCGGAGTGAGCACTTGCAAAGCCTTGCATAAAATTCAATTGTTCCATTACACACGGTCTAATTATAAATCTACATCTTTGCAAATCCGCCTCTGAGAAACAAATTATGTACATAACAATCATATTTCGCAGTGATCACATTTTCAGCTAGAGTGAGATCTTTCTGGCTTGATTTGGCTGGCTGAGGATCACAGATATACTAGTCTAGTTTTATCTCCTTCCCTCATCCAATCAGCAAAGTTCAGACAGCACGTCTTCCTCATTTTATACTGCCTCTCTATGATCAAATCAATGGTTTTAATGAGGCAATTAAAAATACATAGAGCTGTGCATTAACAAACTGGGATACACTTAAGGGGCCATCAAGGACTCAATAAAGGCATAGATTTACTATTATTGTTGTCGGTTGTCTTTATGATTGCACTTTAACTGTACAAAGGCTAATTGTCTTCATACTGTTTTAAAAGCAATATGGCAAATATTGTTTTCATCACTTGTTCATATGTTCATGTGTCACAAAGTGGACTCAGGTTCTTTGTATCCCCAGTCTTGATATACACCCACACAGTCAAGTTTGGTTTGGTTTTAAAAATTATCTCAGCAAATTTACACTTTCTTTTAGAAGACAGTTAAAAACGAAGATCTGCTTGAAGACAGTCTGTTCTTTGGGATAATTCTAAGTAATTAGGTTTGGAATTATTTTTACAACTGAAATATTTTTAATAAATTATAGAGGGAAAGTACTGAAAAACGTACCGTTGGGTACCAGAACTGAATTCCAGGTACCAGTATCGGTAGTGGTATTGGTTCAGATGTGAAAGGTATCCAACCCTATGTCTGACAGCCTGCCCTTTTATCCTGGGTCCAGCTGCGCAGTCCAAGCCAGTCCCACTGCGCGTCGACCTGCACACCCAAAGCGTATCTCTGCTGTTCCCCACTAACGTCTAGCCCCATACCACCACAGGTCCTGTCCACATCTCTATCCGCCCGCTCTCGCCCCCCAGAACACTTATTAGTAGGCGGCTGTGGCTCAGGTGTGGAGCGGTGGCCTACCAATCGGAAGATTGATGGTTTGATCCCTGGTCCTGCAGTGCCATGTTGAAGTGTCCTTGGGCAAGACACTGAACCCCGAATTGCACCATCGGAGTGTAAATGTGTGTGAATGTTTATCTGATGAGCAGGTGACACCTTGTATCGCAGCCTCGGCCACAGTGTATGAATGTGTGTGAATGGTGAATGGTTCCTCCACTATGTAAAAGCGCTTTGAGTAGTCGTTAAGACTAGAAAAGCGCTATATAAATACAGTCCATTTAGCTGTCGATCTCACCTCTGTCTTAGGAGATGCGCTTCAGGTGCGTTTGGAGAGTATCCTCAGTATCTGTGCCAGGCGAATAAACAAAACACCCAAAGAAAAACAACACACTCAAGACTATTCACAGTAAAAATGATATGCAAAAAACACTAGCTGCCTGGCTACACTTTGTGACTTTATGTTTACCGTAAGGGATGGATTTAATGGACTATTTGAAGTTATCCTTCTGCACCAATGACTGTAGCTAATGTAAGCGTCACACTGTGTGCAGGTTTTTGGACACAATAATAAAATGACAGATATACAGTATAGTACTTGAAGCATGAGAGTGCTTTCCTTGCCTCTGGTATTGCAAGCATTTACAATAATGGATTTTAGGTTGTGATGATGTTCATTAAATAAAGTAGACATTTTTTCTCTCTTTTTAATAAAACACCTTTGTAATCAAGCCACTTTCTACTGCATTACAAGTGTCCATCATTGGAAGTGCACTAATGATATCTCACATAATCACCATTTCTCTAACACACACTCGATGACACGAGATGGACAAAATTAAAGACAAATAAGACAGTATAATATAGTAGGTAATAGTGTTCATTTTTTTCTTTGCCCTTTGTCCTAGAAGTGTAGATTAAATTTGGCATGTTATAGTATGTGGTGTTGTTTTATTGGATTGCATTTTATCATGAGGCCTTGTTTTATTTGGTCCGCCGTCTACTGTATATCTGCATCGCATTTTGGGCACTGGGAAATGTTTTATCTGTTGATAAAGTACATATTGAATGAACATTGTAAAAGTTATACAATTATTTTTCTGTTTATGCATCAAAAGGAGTTATATGAGCGTGAACAATAACCATCTGTTTTTTCTGTGTTAAATAAAAGGACATTAAAACATAAAAAAAATAAATGCTGCTCGGTAATGCAAGTCAAATAAGAACAGTGGCTCCTTCAGGCAAAAAGGAAGACTTTATGTGTCTTTATGAGCGTGAAATGTTTACTGCAAGGATAGCAGAAAACATCACTTTTATTTATGTCATAAAGCAACAATATACTGTCAGTCTCTCCTACCATCCAGCCTCACATCTGCACAAAATGACATTGTCAGGAAGTAAGAAAGGTTGTGTTCTGTCCAAGTAATTATTAATTTTGCAACCATCCAACCAACTTGCCCCAGAGGCCAATCAAAAAAGTGCATTGGTTAGTATTTCCTAAATAAAGTGTTATAGTCAAGCTTTATTACAAAACAGAAGTTTACAGTTTACAACCAGCAATAGTGCGAGCTGACAGAAGGTTTTCTGTGGGGCAAATAATGTGGAGTAGCACTTTCTTTTTTGTTAAAAACATGAATAATGCAGAGTGCAGCATGGTTGAAAAATCTGCCACAAGGTCAAGACAATGACTCAGTATTCCTTTATTCATGTTTGGAAAGCAAACACTTATAACTGTGTGCATTTTAGATAAAAGAATAGAATGCTCCCTTCTAGACTTGCATTCAATTTTGTACACCACTACATTCCCTTAGGCACTATTGCCGTGCTACATTTACATTATATTCACTAATCCAGGGGGGGCTTTCAATAACTGTAAATAGTAGAATATGTTAAATCAATCTTTGTAATTGTGCATTGCAGAGTAATAAAATAATGCAAGAAACATTAATGTAGTACGTTAAGTAATGTGAACGCCACACTGCCTAAAATCAGGTACTGTAAGTTGGCACTAGGCTTTTATTGCAAAAGTATAAGGTCAATTAATAAATTGTCTTTTAAGGCTCACTCATGTTTAAATGCAAGATTACTATCTCTTCCAGCTTGTATTTGCCATGACTTCAGGATATTAATGTAATTATGTTCACAGAGGCATGTAAGTCACTACAGGGTTGCGAGGCACAAATGGTGATTGGGAAAGTGAGTGAGGAACATTCTTTCTTGAGCCGAGTGGCACCGCTCGTTTTTCATTTGTTTCAGGCCAATTTGTTTATCATATTGGATTATCAGCATTATGTGAACTGTGTATTAGCAGCCCTTCCTTCAAGCCCCATGTGTCACTGCTGCAATCAAAGACTCAGCCATAGTAGATAGTGCGTGTGTTTCCTGCTGACAAAAAATAAAGGTCATTACCAACTGTGCCAGTTTTCCGGTGTGCTGCATTTGGATCCTAACCTCACCTGTAACACTGTGACATTATAATGTTCTGCAAAAACACTTCTGGCCATTATTCAACGGCATAGAACAGAACAGAATGGGAGATTGTGACCATATTTCACATTTGGTCAGATACTAAATTTGTGACACTAATCTTGGGTGGCCACCTTAAGACTGTGGTGATTGTATACATCTTCTGTGCTTCCCAGTTGAATATGTATGTGAAGCATCCACGTATTAGAATTTGTAGCTTCTTTGTGGCAACATCCATATTTGAAGCATTGTCAACTGTCATGGCTACATACTGTATAAGTCTTGACAGACATTGATGTAAACTGCAACTTGACTGGTTGGCAGACGGCATACAACTGTGAGGTAATTCTAGTTTTTCATGCTATTAATGTACTGCTCTGTAGCCATGAACATGTTAGCTTACTCTTTACATCCCCACCTTTTTCATCCCCACCTGAGAAGCCCCTGGGTGAGGAGCAGAGAGTTTGCCTGGAGTTCGCTCAGAGTTGGAGTAATAATCACTTTGCCCAAGTAGCAGTGCTTTGTCTTCTGAGAATAGTTCCCAGTATGTATATGTTAGAAGATGGCTGTGTCTCATGTGACCTTGTTATTTGTACACGCTGTGACTATACAAATCACAACATGTAAATAATAGGCTAGTTGGAGCCGGTTAATTCCAGGATCTGTGCTAAGCTTGGCTAGCGGTGGGTGCGTCAGACAGAGTTACGACACGCACAGAGATGAGAAGGGTATGTATGGACTTGTCTAACTCTGGGGGCTACGGTGAATAAGTCCCAATAAATCGGCGTATTCCTTTACTAGATACGACTTAATTTAGTCTTATCACATTAGCTCCGAGTTGTCTAAATAAAACAGTTTCAGGCTTTTAATAATAAGCTTTCCTTTTCTCACCCTCCTTATAAAACAAAATTGTCTCTAAAGGCTTTTCCAGTTTTATTATGTTTCCATGAGCAAACACACACAGAATACTCCAAAAACCTGATTACAACAACTACAACAATTGTGCTTTTGCTGCACAACATCATTGTCTAGACAAAGGAACAAAGTATAACCAAGACAAGGAAGTGAAAAAGATGACGACAGGTTAATTATGTGCAGGATGCACAATACAATACGTATTTGTATCACATCAACTATTTTATTAAGATTTCCTTTAAAGGAAAATCGTAACCGTTAATGTATAAAGAGCAGGCAAGATAATGAAATGAAATGAAATGTAGTTTACCGAATAAGGTTTCCTGTTTTCATTAAAAGTAAGCCCTAAGCTAGCAATGTCACTAATTGTGTTAACACTGACAGTGGTCGTTTGGTTGTGTTTGGGGCTTTAGATTAGGAATATGTAGAGGTTCACAGCACAACCTTTGCCTGTATTTTCATCTGCAGCTCCCATCATTTCATCTTCCCTCCAACCCACAGCTCTGACTCCAGGGAACAGGTTGATTAATGTAGATGACAAACAGCACTCATTTATCTCTCCCTCTGTCTCTTTAACTCCTCCTTTACTATATTAATGACTGTAATCAACTCTAAATAAATAATTTGTGTCCCTCAGTGCATGAATCTCACCCTCCCACCTGTGGCAAATTCCAAAGTTGAATTAAAAAGTCCATTGCAAAGCAGTTTCTTCCTTTCTCCTCAGTATTTCCCTTCCTCCCTTTCACACCTTTCTCCTCATTTATCTGTCGCTGTTTCTTTTGAGAGACACCTTGAAGGGATTAAAGGTGTGCTGTGGTGCAGCAGAGGGCCTGTATGTCTCTTTGACGGGTAGAAACACAACGTTGTAGTGACCCTCTTGTTTCCTGCTGTTGCATCATAGCCATGTTGCATGCTGTTTACTTTCAGAGGGCCAAACTAATACAGTTGCTTTCTCTTTTGCCCTCTTTTCTGCCTCTATTATTCTCTTGCTCCTCGAACAGTGCCGTGTAGCACTTATCTCTCAAAGTTACAGTGGCTCACTTTCAACTCCATTCAACTCTTTTTTGGACCAAGTTGGCTCATAGCTTGACCCCTAAATGTGGGTTTGTGGTGTTTCTTACGCATGAGGAAGAAATGTTGTTGAATGGCTGAGGTCCCGACAAGGATTATGGGCCATTCTCCTCTTTTGTATGCATTTTGGGTGTGTGTGTATCTTTTTACCACAGATATAAATACACACATGGTCTAATTAACGTTTTTAAGCTGTAGTTAGTGGTGGTCTTGTATTGGACTGCATTATATTTATGACAATTTCCATTTAGAGGGGGAAAGAATATTAGAAACAACTGTCTATATAATGCAATTCTATACACCCCTACTAACTCCAGCCTGAATCAACACCTTTCAGGGTCAACACGCATTATGAGCTTCAGTGAGGAAGGATATATTGCAGGGCTTTTTACCAAATGACAGTATAAAAACTTAGAATATACATGTCCACAAATGTATTGAAGAAGGAAGGCATTGTATTGAAATAAAAGTCAACTTACCTTGTTCCTTGTAAATGAATAAAAAGCAGACATTTTCGGGCACTTCTGCAGTGTCATTAAGAGAAAGACATAATGTGATACACTACTCAGCTGAATATCAGTAACATTTAATCAGATTGGATTTAGGTGACAAGAAACGTCAGCAAAGACACTTTGAGGGAAATGCTGTGTGGCTCATCAAGTCTCTGACCTATGAAACAAGTTCCAGAGATAAGCATTACAAATATATGGGGTTAATGCAGTCTGCTTGTCCCAGTTCCTTCAGTGTTCATCGTTCAGGAGGCAAAACTATGGAGGAAATATGTATTCATAAGTCAAATTTAAAGTCCAGAGAGAAATTGAAAGTCCAAAGAGAAAACGAAGCGAGATCAAATTAAATTTTCCATTTGGCTTTTCCATTTGGATTAAATATTTGGTTTTTCAATTTCAATTTAACATTGGCTTTTCCGTTTGTATTTAATATTTGGCTTTTCAATTTCAATTTAACATTGGCTTTTAATTTGGATTTAATATTTGGCTTTTGAATTTCAATTTAACATTGGATTTTCATTTGGATTTAATATTTGGCTTTTGAATTTCCATTTAACATTGGCTTTTCATTTGGATTTGACACATGTCAATGTAAATGAGGAGGCGTGGCCCAAAGGCTGGTGGGAGGGTCTGAAACGAAAGGGGTGCAGAGGCACCTTATGAACAGCAGGGGAGCTGACTGCTGGGGAGCACACTGTTGAGCATCTGTCTGCAGCTTCGCCACCAGGCTGGCTTGGCCTCTTATTTCACATGATAGAAACTGATGATGTAGGCTAAACACAAACGACATTTCATGCAACAACATATACATATACATATATTTAAAGCTGATTTGGGTTTCCAACTTCGCCCCAGGTGTGTCTGTTTAAAACACGGATGGAGACAACTTTTCTCTTTTGATGTTTTATTTAATTAAGCAACAGTACAAACATGGGTGTGGGTCAGGCGCGGAGCTGACCCACACACATGCTAATGTGGAACAAAATGCATCTAACAATTTACCCAGTTTGAATGAAACGTTATTATTTCTCAAAAGAGGACAGAGAAACATTTGACTCAACATTTAATTAAATATTTCTACAGTACACATGTGCCATGCATTGCGTAATAAGGTTTGCACAAATTCTCCTTGGGAACACTTTCCCTTGCAGAACACACAAAAGAGCCTACCGGGCTTCTGAATATTCATTAAATTTGACATTCTAGACAGGAGGGGAACTGACAAGCATATCAGCTTGACTCACGCAACAGAATGCTCATCTTAATCCACTGATAAGCCTTGTCATGTTTGAATAACTTATCAAGAAGTTTAGTGAGCGAGTGAAATCCAGTCAAAGCCAAAATGATTCACCTGACATAGAAAGTTGTTTTGCGGGGTTTTGTACGTTTAAACTGTAGATGTAAGAGAAAAGAAAAAAAGTGTTTTCTCCTCTATTAAACTATCCATGTTGGTGTACTCACTATTTACATTTACTACTCTGTAAAATTATATAAAGAAGGACACAGCATCTCTTGTTTTCTGTCCATCCCTAGCTCTAGTAGTGTTTCTGCTTGCTCCGGTTCATTGCTTTTTGTTTACATGTTAATTAATAAACACACGGATATGCGCATACGCAGATATGCACGTTAGCATTTGATAGTTTGCATACATGAAAAAGAACCCATCCTTGTGGTCACATCATTAAGGATTATCAATTTGAAAAGTGTGTTTGTATGTTCATGCACAGGTTGATGATCATTGGAGCATAGCCAAGGAGACGCTTAGTGCCAATATAATCTAGGGAGAGTATATAATATAAATATAAAATGGAGAGTTTGCTGCTTGTGTAAAGTTGACAGAAATATCCAAAGCACTGCTAGCAAACTGTCTTATCAAGGAAGCAAACACAGATCTGTGCCTGCCTGAAGTCTTTAAAGGTCTTATTTGGTGGACGTTGGTGTCAGGAAATGGTTTGGTTTGTGCACAAGTGTGCATGTCTGAGAGAGAGAAGTTCCTAATAGACTAATATATAATATGAGCTAATATATCTCTAGCTGTAATTGTGTGTGTTTGTGTGTGTGGACACAAACACCATGCACTTGCACCCCCGTGTCTATTAAACTGGCCAATGATTAATTCATCATCAAACCTACATTCTTCTACTTTATGGATATGTGCTTGATTAGCATGTGATTAAAACACAACATACACTACAGCAGTTCAAACATGGTTCAAAATAGTTATTTTGGGCCCGTCTAAAAAAACGCAATTTTTGAAAAAAACAAACTAAAACATACTTTGTGCCACACTATGCAGAACCCCCCCCCCCCCCCTCCCGCCCCCACACTTACACAGTTTTCATGAAGATTCTGGCATTCACCAATGTTTTCTTATTTGGGATTTGTTCTTAGGTAAGAACACAATCTATGCACACTCAAGAGCACTCTTACACACAATTTAGAGCTGACATGTTTGCTCAAAACAAGTAGCTATACCGTTTTCATCCGTTCAAATTTAAAATGTAACATTTCTCTCCATTTTGTAACTAATTATTTTCATTTTTTTACACATAATTATACGTTTGTTTATTTTAATAAATACACGCTACTGCTAATTTGTAAAGCACTTTGAATTGCCATTGTGTGCTAGGCCTATATAAATAAACTTCAGTTCACATCTATTATGTTAACGGGGAACCCTGCCATCCAATAATAAGTGATTGATCACGAAATTTATACGCCAAGAGTATCTTCTATGTTTTGAAATAATTCTTATTGCCTCAGATTTTAGATCAAACCATTTCTTTTCTACTTCATCGGTTCTGCGCCCTTCTCTGGATACAGCATTCACTGCATGAGTAACTGCATTCCATGCATTGGTTTTATTTGCTGCTTAGTATGCACTGCTGACGCACTAAATATGATGACTCGTTTTTCGTTAACTTCTTGCAGCAGTACCTCCACTTCAGAATTACTAAAGTTTTTCTTTCTTTTGGAGTTGAGGCCTCCACCGTCTTTGCCACGTCTGCATGCGACACGGCCCTGCCATCTCGTGCCCTTTTATGGGAATTAACAGAGCGTTTCCCTATGCTAAATAGGAGCAACGGGCACAAGCTTTCAATTTACAAAGACATTGGGATTCATCATTCTAAGAACACACCTGCAAACAATTCTGCTATTGAAGAACACGTCATGAATCAGACGTAGATTTTTCTTAGGGACTTTCTTCAGAACATATTTAAGAGAAAACATATTGGTGAATGAGGCCCATTATTTTTTTTAAATCCTTCAAACTAAATTTCAACCCTAAAAAATGTTTTTCAACTATCAAATAATCTAAAAGACTGAAGCTGCACACACCATTTACTGTAGCTATCCAGATGACTGATTAAATGTGATTAATCTGATATATGAAAACATATATGGTGTAACAACCATATGTGACAGGTATGCCTATGTATACCCCACAACATAGAGCAATGCCGAATTTAGTCACTACAATGTAATATATCTTTTATCATACAGTAAAGGACAGAGTACTATGTCACAGCCACACATTTCTTTGGGGAGGTAATGGTAAAGTTATAAAGATGCCCTTGCACCTTCTATTATTGGACAAATCCTTCCAGGCCAGCTAGTATGGCTACAGTTTTAGAAAGTCGATTTTGCTGATGCTCCTGCTGAAAAGGCCTGAAGTCCCCCTAACCTTTTTGTCTAGACTATGTAGCTGTTGAATGCGCCCTGCCTGGAGATCCCAGGCTGTACTCCAATTCATAAAAGGTGAAAGTGATTTAGCCAATGGCCAGACCCAGCCAAGCATTAAAAGCAGCCAGAGAAATCTTAAAAAACAGTCATAAAAGTCACATCTAACAGTGCAAGGACACTAAAGTTTGAGTTATATAACCTCATCTTTCACTTAAAAGCCTTAATGCTACATTTAGCATATTGCCAGCATTTTGACCTAAGGAAAAGTAGAGTGATTTAAATGAGACAAAACATGGTCAATTTTCTCTAAATAGCCAAAGGACAAAAACAGCCTAATTTTAGAAGTGTTTCTTGACTGGAAAATATATTAGCATTCACATATGCAAATACACATGGCCAGGGATGTACGCAAAAATTATCCGAGCCCAGACACACATTTAAAGAACAAAAATATATACAAATGTCACAAACTGTTCAACCCACACGTGTGATCTCTCATCTCCAGGGGTTTGAGAGAAGGATGCTGAGGGAAAGAAAGGTGAGAGTGGTGGGGAGGCATAATCACAAAGCGCATTGAAGCTGATTGTAATTAAAATTCTTCTTGGCCTGTTTAAGAAAATCAACCATGCATGCAGTGTTTACTTGGCTTAGCCACACTCTTCTTTCTACATATCCCCCAAACCTTTTTTTTTCACAGTGTCTTCTTGTTTCATATCCCATCATTGCTAGAAGCCCTAATTTAAAGCCTTGAATTAAAAATCCAGCATAGCAAACCCATATAACTTTATTATAGCCTCAATGCTTTAATGTGCAGTAGTAAAAAAGTTACACAGGCACCATTTTAATGTGCTCTTTTCATTAATTACAGAATACAAATTGGAGAACTCAGAGTCCCATTCAAGTATGGGAAAAGTTTAACAATTGTTATTTTGTTTTAACCTACCCCAGCCTCGTCATTCAAACTGATGCCGATGTGCCCTTGATCATGTAATAGAAACCTGTTGTTTTAGTGGAGCTTTCACAGGCCCAACAGCATAAAGCTGCAATAGCCAAGTCCTAGCTGTGCGTCTGTGTAGACATCCAGCAGACACAAAACAACATTAACATGTCTTTAAAGCCATGTTTCTGGCCACCGGATGAATGGAAATCCAATACTCTCTCTCATGTAAGCTTGGTTTTGGTTTCCGCAAACATTCCGAGGGAACTGTCTGACTTTTTAGCTGCTAAATGCTCCATTGTGATCAACAGCTAGTTGATCACTCATCTGCCTGCCGTTCGGTGCTGGGAAGGTGTGAGTGCAGTGCGATTATCAGAGCTTTGTTCACTAAAAACAGCTGCCTTCTTCTGGAAACAAGGCTAATAATGACAGCAGTGAGACTGAATCAAAACTAGCTGTGGGCCGTAAAACCAAAACAATAAGCTGAAAAGATGCCATAAAGGGAAAGGGAAATGCAGGGTCAGTTGATAATTCTCTGATGGTTCATCACTATTACACACAGCCGTCTGACTCATTGTTAATGTAAAAAATATTGTTTTTTTTCTGAACAAATGTCCTTTTTGCTACTCTTTGTCTCTGGTGTAGACCACTGTAACAGTCAGGTGCTTCTCTCACACCTACAGAAACTTCAAATCACATTGCTATTCTTAACAAACTAATTCAGTAAGTAAATGATGACTGGGTGAAGCAGCAAGATGGATAATTAATCAATGTTTTTTGATAATTTGCACACTCTGAGTGTCCTCTAGTTCTTTATGAATGTGAAGTAAGGATGGGGACTTAAAGGGAAAATTTGGCACCTTTACTGTAGATGTCTAATCAGTACTGATGTTATATGTAGTCCATTGAAGAAATAAATTCCGCAGTGTGTGCTACTGACTAAGAAAGCGAGTTCTCCTGCTCGCAGAGCCATGGCACATGTACCAGGATGCCTTGCATGTGAGCGGCGACTTCGCTAAGTTTTCTCAGCTTTTTAGTAAACAAAATAAACTAACAAAATGTCAAAAAAGGAAATATTACATACACCTAAACAGAAAAATACAACTGTACACCTTCTGAATTCAAGTTTGTCTCTTTCATGAACCAAGACAAGTTTATTAATGTTACCCTGTAAACTCATCAAAAAACACTCCCTTTTTGTCAAAATAAATCCTTAATTCACTGAGTGCGATGTGAAAATTTGCCGGCTCCACACGCTGTGTTTCCCCCGTGGTCTCGCTCTGATTTCCCGGCTGCTCGTTGAGCACAGTAGACAGGGACATTGACAGTGGCTCATTGGTGGCTTCCACTCCTTTTTTAGATCGCCCTACCGCTGGCCTTGGTTGTTTTTTTTCCAGTTTATCTTTATGCTCCTGAAGAAGGTGTCCAGCACACCTCTGTCCAAGTACACATGCACAAACACACATACAGCCCTGTGAGAGCAGTCATCTGCTACAGTATCCAGTGAAAACATGATCAAAACTGAAGAACAGAGTCAGTAAAAACACTTAAAATGTACACTGTAAAGAATTCTCATCCATAATATTCTCATCCTCCAGTCGTGCCACTGGACGACAGATGTAGAGTAGATTTTGCAGCTGCGGCTGGCTGAGCCCCAAAGACAGAGAACATTTGAAAGAACTGCAGGCTTTTTTACACCATATACCTCTTTCAGATAGATAAGAGATAAGGTTGAAAATCCCCGAATTGTTCCTTTAAAAGATCACAACCATCATATGAAAATTCATTGGTAAAGTGAAATTTTCATAATACATAATTCACTTTCTTTTAAAAATGCTCAAATAAGAATGCACTTTGGAGACAGTAGTTTTCATACTGTGATAAAGTTTGATCGTGTTAAAACATGAGCTTCTTTTTTATTATACCTATATACATATACCTTATATTTCAGATCAAAGCAGATTGTAGAATATCAGTTCTTGCATTAACCACTTGTAAGATGTCACACACACCATCATACATCAGTGCAAATATCGCAGATACTGCTGTCATTGACCTCAAGAAATGTGTTAGTATCTAACTTTATTGTTTTTTTTTAAAGAAAATTTTTTGGGCTTTTCCGCCTTTAATTTTTGACAGGACAGCTAGGTGAGAGAGAGGGGGAAGACATGCAGGAAATTGTCACGTCACTGCGTCAAGGCATAAACCTCTCAGTATATGTGCACCTGCTCTACCCACTGATCCAACCCGGCCACGTATTTTATTATTGAGCAGGGATGTGTATGGATGCGAAGTTTTGTGTGAACCATCAACAACCAGAAATTAACATGTCACAGCAGGCTGGTATGAACAGCATTTATTAGCCCAAATGTAATGCAGTGTTTGTGTTCTAAAGTGGTAATAAACCAAAGACGGTGCTCTCACCATGCTTAAAACATTAAAATGGCTGAGCAGACTGAAGCTCATGTCATATGATTGAGATGTTAAGAAGTTCAGATCTGTACTGTAATACTTCTTTTTTTTCTCTAGCACCTCTCTTCATCACTGAGAGATTCATAAAGCTTTATTGTTACTGAAGGATCCTGCTGAGGGAGGCACTTGTGACAACAGAGGCGAGCCTGTCAGGAAGTGATTATTTAAATCAGTGCATCAATTAACATGTCTGCCTAACGAGAAGTCCCGTTGCTATTGGTGACAGCAGAATTACTTTGGATTAATCAGTGGAAGAGACATTTGCAGGAGCAAATTAATTGACCAAAAGCACTTAATTTACACATAATTAATATTAGCTACCTGCAGATTGCTAATAAGATGAAATCAAAGATCATATAGTATTATTGGACCAACCACTCCTCATGTTTTCACAACTGAATGTGTAAAATATGTACAATGACAGGAGACATTTAACGCAACAGAGTTCTGTCATTGCAAAGTGTCTAAATTTCATTTGGTGTGCTGCGGAGAGCATTGATATTCCATGCTTTTTATGCTTTATTCCTTTCACTGTTGTCCGTTTCAACACACATTTCAGAAGTGACTACAGCTATAATAAGCCTTTCTTCCATTTTACAGTTTAGAGGACTTACGCATCAATTAGAACTAAACTCAAAAGAAGTTTTTTCACAGTGAACACATCTACTGTTTAGTTTTTCATTGAAACACCGCATCGCTGTTCATTTGCATAAAGTAAAGTAAGTGCTCAGCAGAGATGTTTCCCCCGGCCACTGCTCCACTCTCTGTCAGTCCTTTTTTTTAAGCGATCAATTTAAAACAAATAACTTCAGCCCACTTTGTCACACATACAGTAAAGAGCACCAAATTGCTTTTTTGCATTAAAAAAATTGCATTCCCAGATTCATTTCAATTTAGCGTTAAAGCCATAGGCACAATTCTTATATAATCACACATTACAGCCTCAGTGCAAAGAGAATATAGTCACAATACTGTAGTTAAAGACCAGATCATTTTATCACCAGTTGTCTCCTATCTGTAAACAGGCATTATATTATGACCAGTCACATATTGTCTTCTATTACCTCTTTGTCTGATGCTACATACTCTTCTTCTACAGTAGATGTGTACTGATATACGAAAACTTAATTTCTCTCGAATGAAGTTGTCACTGTCATTGAAGCTGCTGATCTCCTGCTGTTTCAGAATATTTTATACACCCCTACTAAGAAGATGAGAAGAAACAAATATTAAAGTCTTTGGAATATGCTGACCTGCACCCATGTTGGAAATCTGCTGTACGAGCTGTATCATAGGATGAGTGCTGAACTATGCAGCCAAAGAGAACTAGCTGGATGTCTGAGACGGCAACTAGCACAGCACAGCTCCGATTTAAACTGGCTTCTCTTTCTCTCTATCTCTCCATCTTAAACTTAAACCCTCTTTTTTCTTTCTTTCATTCCCATCTCGCCATACTTCCCCCATCTCTCTGTCAACCCCCCCCCCCCCCCCCCCCCTTCCATCTTCTAAATCTTTGCATATAACACACACACACCTTGCTGTAGGGTGAGCCTTTCACAACACAAACTCAAATGCTTTTTCACACAGTCGGTGGAGGAGTGAGAGGCTTAAGGAGGGAGAGATAGAAAGGATAAAGACAGTAAGAGAGAGATGTGAAAAGGAGCTTAATCACAGATTGATGGCAGTTAATAAAGTTTGATTATTACTGACAAGGCACTCTGGGTTTCTAATTGACACTTGTAATAGCCTGGGAGACCAGACAAGGAAGAAAGGGGATAGGGAGAGATTTTCTTGAGGCTCAGCAGGGTTTGCATGGCAGCACACCACAGTCCAAATCACAAAATGAAGGGAAACATGGATAAACAAAATTAACATAATGGTACTTTATTTACTTTGTCAACAGATTTACCAGCTTTTCAAATCTCACATGTCAATGTTTGCTTGAAAAGGCACCAGCAACAAATCTAAGATGTGTCTGTTGCAGCAATTGGTACTAAAAAGTAATAATGGGTGACTTGCTTTTAGATATCCATAAACAATCGCCACATACCTCCCATAAGAATAGGAATAATAGCAAAAATATAAGTATATGCAAATGCTGGCTATTCAACCTTTTTGACATACATAGTTGCTTTCCATAGAAAAGTGAAACTAAATGTGGCCTAAATCCATATTCAAGTATTTCTTTATGTGTTTCTTAAGGACTGTCCACTCCAAGAAAGATAACTATAACCATAACTATAACTATAACAATGTGAGCATCTACACAGCTGAGCGATAATGTTCTGCAAACAGCGACATCAAACACTCACTGCACACTCCAGCTGATAATAATACATCACAGCAGACGTTGCAACATACTATTACAGGAATGTCTATAGTAATATCCTACATATTTGTGAATTCAGGTACATTTTATGAACCAAATATTCGTTATAGTTATTGTTCTTGGTGTGGACGGCCCTTAACTGCAGTGAGGACAACTTGAAATTTAATTTTAAGCACTAATAGTGTTTCTTGCAGGTTACCAAAGCACCACCTTTCCTTGTGGACTCAACTTTAAATAAATGTTTGAAAGCTCACTATTTCTCTCCCTCTTTTCACTCTCTGTCTACTTCATGTTAAATGTCTTACTTCTTCAGCACTTTTCACATTATTCACCATGTGTAAAATTACTTCTAAAAGGAGATTTCTTTTTTTACAGAAACTTGACAACAAAAATGTAACTTCTTTAATGTTCTTTCAGATAATGTGCTTCCACATGAGGAAAAAACTGTAATTTTCTTCAACATATTGAAATATTTACCTGACATTTTCCTTTAAAGGAAATTGTTTGTCCTCAAGGCAAGGTGAAAGTTATATTCTCAAGTTTTACAGGGGCTTTACAAACTTCAAACACAAGACAGTCCTGTCTGACTTTTGTTCGCAAACTTTTACCTCCGAGGTCCCAGTTTACGATTCATCTTTACTGTGACTAGAATGCAGTGCATGTTCTGTGGATTATCCAGACTAAGTGGGACATTGTTCTATTGTTATTGTTATTATTATTATAATAAATATTAATATATTTCCCTACTGATAACATATCCTAACAGCGTGGATCATATAAGTGGTCCCAATATCTCCACAGATATTGCACTGGTGTGCAAAAGACAACACTTAGAGATGCTGGGGTTCAGAGTTCAAATCCCACTGTGGTCGTTCAAGACTAACCTTCCATGCACTGGTGGTTCTGTAAGGAGCTTTGGATAAAAACATCTACCAGGTGTTTTATGTGACTTGAATGTTTCTTTGCTATAAATCTTAACCCGGTGCCCCTCTCGCTTTCTCCCACTTTCTCAGGTTCAGAAATGGTAGAGGCTCAATGTCAGAGGTTTGAGGTGAGGAGTGCAGATGGAGAGAGAGTTCTGTTCTCCGCAGATGAAGAGGAGATCAGCATCGGCACCGAGAAACTTAGAGTCACAGGTAGGTGGTACGCACAAAAAAGACAACAGATACTTTACTATATATACACACAAAATGACCAACATTAAGTCTTAAGTACAGTTTATTAGTCTTAAAAGGTGCACACCAGTAGCGCTGTAAGGTGTTTTACGTGGCGCCCCTTTTGATAATCACACGCACAAGGACGCTCATGCTTGCAAGGGTGCACGTCGGTGACGCAATACACAGTCATGCCAGTGGTTTCACACTATTCCACTGATCCACAGGTGGTGGTAACACGCCAAGGTGTGCAGCATTGTGCCACCACAGGCAGGGAAGAAGAAGGTGAAATTAAACACGGAATTAAACAATTATGGATTTAACATACTTAAAGCCATAGTGCGTAGTTTCTAGTGATGGTCAAATGAAGCTACTTGAACCACTGTCTTTATTTTCTGAGCTCACTAGATGGCGCTCTCTGTTCAAAGAAAAAGGTTAGAGAGCGCCATCTAGTGAGCTCAGAAAGTAAAGACAGTGGTTTGCGAAGCTTCATTTGACCATCACTAGTAGTTTCTGCTTCCCCATGAGGAATGTGTTAAATAAATAAATTTATAAAAAATAAATGTTTTATGAGGAAGGAAATGCATTCAACACAATGGTTAAAGCTTAAGGATACACTGACTGTGTTTTGTTGAGTAACACTGAATCTAAACATAACTTGTGTTTGTTTACAAGAAAACTAAACCGTGCACCTTTAATATTAGGTATGTTTTATCTAGGCAATTTCCATGTTCCCAAAATGTTAGATTAATTGGTTATGAGTTCCATAAGGCAGAGTGAGACAGGTTAATTGCCTGACACCCAGAATGCTCTACGAAACGGAAATTAATTTAGCATCCAGACATCTGACATATATTTATAATAACTACATCAGCATTGTTGATGTCTGAATTGTAATTAAATGGCAGTATCAATCATATCAGTGTAAAACAGTGCATCATGGTAAAGCTATAAATGAATATAAATGATTCCACAAACATGTATACTATAGATCATTGTAGAGGTCAGCGTTTTGACAAGCTCCCACGCTCCTTTTCCATGTTCATGAGGAACTGAAGGAATTATTTTCATGATTCATGAAGGGGTAGATACAGACAGCGATGGACCAACAGTGGGCATGGACTAATTTGTGTAACAAGGTTCCTTGAGGATGCACACAGCTTACAGTACATATGCATTCTGTAAGCTGTTAAGCAGAGTACTCTTGATGAGTGCAGCCAAACAAGACTTGGGTCAACAAGCAGAGTATTTTTTGCTGAATCAAAAAAAAGGTTAGAACAAGAGAGAGATACAGTAGAGAGAGACAGAAAGGAAGCAAAAAATAGACAGATGGTGCAGTCTAAGCAAAGCCAGGTGAGTATAATTGCAGAGGAAAAAAGGCAAAGCAATTTCAGTAAAATGAAAAGAAAAATGAAGAAGTGAGAGAGGATAATTGCCCTTTGGCGCACTACAATATCTGTTTTTCTGTCATTCACGTATTCTCTCTGATTGAATTTGAGTGAGAAAATCAAGTGGAAGTGTGTGTGCACATCTCTATCTGTTTGCATGTTAGAACATGTCAGTAATTCTGTTATTTTATATTCCAGGAACACACAAAATATACATTTACACAAACACACAAATTCAACTTTCAAGGTGAACTACACAAATACAAAATACATAAACACAGGCCTGGGTAATTGAGTAGATATGTCCATTAGAGGCACAGAGAATGTTGCCATAATTTACTGATTGATGGAGGTCAGAGATAAGAAACCGAACAGTGAAAAGAATGCAAATATGAACACATCCATTCAGCTCATGCACTGAGGTCCAGTGTTGCCATACTATGCCCCTGTTTATTTGCAATATGTATTTTTAAGATATATAGATAGATGTTTTAATTAAACATGAACAATGTTTCCACACATTGCTGCCCTCTGGAGTGGCGAAAGGTGAATAGCAAAGACTGCATATCTAATGTGGAAGCTTGCATGTAAGGCTGTTTGAAAATCAGCCAATGCAAGCCAGTGCCATGGCAGCTAGTGAGGTGTGATACTAGTGGGCTTACACTTGATTTCCCTTTATGAAAATATAAACCCAGTGTGAATTGTGTTGGTTCCAATGTACTGGCTCTGCTTTGAAAACACTTCATGGGTGTTGTGTAGCAGGAGAGGTGCCACCCAAAAGGCTATGACAAGCTCATAAACATGTCATGTACACAGCAGCATGTTCAGGAGAGTATCTCAGACAATTGTAAATAATGAAGTAAAACCAAAAGTAACACATTCAGAAGCTGGAACAAACATGACCTGTGGTTGACAAAGTGAGAAACATTGTACAGAGTAGCAATCAAACATAGAAACACACAAACATTTAACTGCCATTTCCACCATTGTTGAGAGAACTGGAAGCATTTTCTCTTTTCTTGTTTCCTTCTGTTGGCAGTTGCAGAGACATACACATTTGTGCAGTGTTCAATGGGCCTTGGAATAAACCCTTAGAAAACTATGTTATGCATGTACTGCTTCAGTTTCAAACAATGATTCAAGTAGCCTTTTGTTATCAGTAAGCCTACCAATGGGAAGTATTACATTTGTAGCAGTACTGAGTTTCCAACATGCTTTTTACGGTCTCAGCAGAAGCCATTGTCCAGCACTTCCCCCCAAGCATCTGTTCAGGGCTGCAGGCTAAAGCAGAGGTCCTTGCTTGCACACGGGGTGTTAAACACTGCATTATATCAGAGCCAACCTTGTCTACGAACAATTATGTTCAATCTGCATGTAACTGTTTTGCACTAGTACACTGTGTTTTGGGGGGAATATAATACCACCTAGGTTAGGGAAAGATTATGCCTTTGTTTAATTATTTTAAAAATCAAGTCAATACTGACTTTCAGTTAGAGACAGGACATAAAGCCCCATCACCAATGTTGAAGTCGAACACCATCTAAATCCCCATCATCCCCATCTTCATACTACTTACAACATTGGTACTACATTTTACCAGTAAATGTATATATTGGTACTGGAAATGCTGTCATATTTGAACATAATTTGTATGACACACAAAAGCACTTTGTCATGCATTTTAAGTGTCTGTCTCAGCTCCAAGAACAGCGGTATGATACAATAGTGTGCAGGCTTTTAAACAAAAGATGGGTGTGTTTTCTTTTCCTTCCTTTCATCCACTCTTACCCTCTCTACAGGGAACGAAGGCGTGGTGTTCAGCCATTCTGTAGAGACATCGCATATAAGGGCAGAACCCTTCCAGGACCTAAAGTAAGTTCTCTAAATTATTTGTGTGTGTGTGTGTGTGTGTGTGTGTGTGTGTGTGTGTGTGTGTGTGTGTGTGTGTGTGTGTGTGTGTGTGTGGTGTTGTTGTTTAACTATATTCAAAAAACGGGAATACAGTATACTTGTGGGGTCCGGATAGCTTTGTGGGGCCAAAATGCTGGACCCCACAACTTCAAAAGGTTGTTTGAGGGTTAAGACTTGGTTGTAGGATTAGGGTTAGAATTAGGTTATGGTTAGGGTGAGGGTAAGGGTTAAGGTTAGGCATTTAGTTGTGATTGTTAAGGTTAGGGTAAGGGGCTAGGGAATGCATTATGTCAATGACGGGTCCCCACAAAGATAGTGAAACGCTCTGTGTGTGTGTGTGTGTGTGTGTGTGTGTGTGTGCGCCTGTCACATTGATTCACTTTACAAGTTCCCCTTGTTAATATTTTAGTTGTGATATAATATTTATGGAGTGTGTGTTGTTGTGAATAATTACTGAGATGGTAACACCACAAATAAAAAAATTGGGAAAAATATTTTATGTTAAAATTTAAGCTGCTGACTTAGCTAACTAGCTGCAGTCCTGTGGTACAATGTGCTCTTGACTTAAATCCTCTTACTGCAGAAAGAGGTGTGCTGGTGATTGGCAGTCTGACAGGCCTGACAGAGGGAACAAAAGTCCTCATGGGCTACAGTGTACAAGGGTCTGGCTGATACCAAGTGGAGCCTATGGCTGATACATGAACTTGAACACATGTAGTACATGGTGTTTGCTCAGTTTCTCCTATTTACTAGTAGAGTTCATTACCTTTTTAGCTGGCTCAGCTCAGTCTGATCTACAGTTGCTTACAATAGAAACAGCTCAGACTGCTGGTTCCCCCGTAACTGCATCAGGATAGACCACATCAGCTAAATGTAGGCAATGTATCTTCTTCATGTACCCTCTCCTGAAGCGTGTTTAATTGTCTCGAGGTTCCTTCATTACTAATGTCTCAGCTTCTTTTGGGCATTGTCAGACAGAATTTAGCTGATGTGGCTTTTGGCCAGGGAGGAAAACACAAACAGAGAGGGAGGAAGGGAAAGAGAGGAAGACAAAGAAGGGAAGTTAAAGAAGTGATGGTGGACGGTGTACAAGGGAAAAAGTGGAGACGGAAAGAAAGAGATAATTGACTGGATAGAGGGAGGTGAAAGCAGGGCTGGGGTAGGGGTGATGAAGAGGACAATCAAAAGAAGACAGAGGCAGAGGGCAGATGGAGGGTGACAGAGGGAAAGAGTTCAGGAGAAGGGGATGAGAGTTAGTGTATAGAAGAATAGATAAAATCAAACCGCCATGGCAGTAGCATATAATGAGATACAGCAAAAAATATGAAGTCTTTCAGGGTATGCAAAATAACCACATTTCCTTCATTTTATGGAAGAAATTGAGTTTAAAAAGTTTAAGATATTGAACCAAAGTATAGGACAACTACAAAAAAGGTGCATGGTTTGTGTGTTTTTTATTGACTGGCTTTAAAAAGAAGCAGCAAATTTGGTGAGACAATGTTTGGGTAGGCTGATGACACCACATGACATGCCAGCCATTATGCATTTTTTAATGTGAGGAATTGTAAGACTATGCTGGTTGCTTGATACTCTTCTTAAGCATTTATTTACTTTTTCAATCATGCATTTAATTAGCTTGCATCAAGCTTGGCAGCTGCTCCATCAATGGCTTATCCCTTTCTAAAACATTTACAGGCACCTTAATAGAGTCTCTGTTGAGGCTAATATTCTTTTTAACTGTATTGCACTGAGTAAACTGTCTGCTCAATATGATGCTGATTTTAAGCTCACTCAAGTGGTTGACTTAGTTAGCATTTCCCCAAACCAAGGGTACAGTACCTCCCTCCATATGTGCCACTCTTTTAGTTTCCATGTATTCACACTACCTTCAATCTCATTCCCCATGTTTTGTATATAGCTGGCTCAATAAAGTGTCCAACTAGTGTATGGAAGGTAAGACTAAGGGGGGCCTCGGTTGCTAAGTGATCCTAGACATGTGATTGCCAAATCCTGGACTTGAATCCAGCATGGGAAATTTGTCAAATCTCTTTTACATTACATTACATTACATGTCATTTAGCTGACGCTTTTATCCAACGCGACTTCCAATTAAGTGCTTTCAACCCTGAAATCACTTTTTTTTTTATTTTCTTTTTTTATCCGAGGTTTAGTCGGAAGAGATGTGTTTTTAGCCTTCGGCAGAAGATGTGTAGGCTTTCAGCCATCCTGATGTCAATAGGGAGCTCATTCCACCATTTAGGAGCCAGGACAGCAAACAGTCGGGATTTCGTTGAGTGATTAGTTCTCCCTCGCTGTGAGGGGGCAGCAAGCAGGTTGGCTGATGAAGAGCCGAGTGGGCGGGTTGGGGTATATGGTTTGACCATGTCCTGGATGTAAGCTGGGGCTGATCCATTCATGGCCCTGTATGCAAGTACTAGTGTCTTGAAGCGGATGCGGGCAGCAATTGGTAACCAGTGAAGAGAGCGGAGGAGCGGTGTAGCGTGAGAGAACTTGGGTTGAAGACAAGCCGAGCTGCTGCGTTCTGAATGAGCTGCAGGGGTCGGATGGCACATGCAGGCAGGCCAATCAGGAGGGAGTTGCAGTAGTCTAGACGTGAGATGACTAGAGCCTGAACCAGAACCTGAGCCGCCTTCTGCGTTAGAAGGGGACGTATCCTTCTGATGTTATGCAGCATGTATCTACACGATCTACACAATCTCTCTCTTTCCTAAGTATTTCAGTTTCTCCTCTCACTGTAAAATTCCAAGCAATAACCTAAATAAAGAAAAATGTGTCAGACATAAAATAGAATCAGAAACAGAGAGAATAAAAATTATTTGACACAGACGTAGATAGAGATAGAGACGAGATAGATGGACAGAGAGAGACAAAAGAATGGTTGAAAGCAAAGCAAAACGGGTAGTAGAGGAAACAGGTCCTACATGCTGAGGGATCAAAGGAGAGGAAAGGGAGGAATCATTTTGAGCAGTGGGTGAACTAGGAGTTGGATTAGTTGAAGGAAACCGAGAAGTGATGAAGGGAGTTGTGGAGTTAGGCGGGGATGGAAAGTTACAGGGAGAAGGAGGAGAGAGAACATTGGGTCAATAGATGGGTCAGTGCAGATAAGCAAGGCGATGAAACCTGTGGTGAAGGTGAGGAAAGAAAAAAGCACTCCAGTGACTGTTGATATAAACATATGAGTTGTTTTATTTTTCATCAGGTTTAACACAGTTCTATGTTATTTCTGTGGAGTTACATAAAACCAATAGTAAAAGGCACTCAATGCATCAGTTTAGCCTGAATTGCCCTTGTCATTGTCAGCATCATCACAAACAAGACTACCACCACTTAGCAGCATAAATATATGGATATAGAAAACAAACATTACACACATGTAACCATGCATGCACACAAAATAAATCCCCATAAACATGCAAACATATTATAAACACACAAATTAGCACGCATATATATAAAAACACAACATAAAAGTACGGATACACCTAGCAAACATTAAGTACAACCCACCCATTAAATACACAAACACACACACACACACACACACACACACACACACACACACACACACACACACACACACACACACACAAAGCATTTATAGATTAAAACCCACATTAAAACAAATTTATGGCATGCATGAAGTGAAACCACTTATAACCCCACACACAGCTTTGTCAGTGCAACCTTATGAATACATCAAGAACAGCAAGTGGCATGCATAAAGTGAAACCACACACACACACACACACATTGACACATTGTACTGACCTCTCCACTGCATCACCTACAGCAGGGCTAATGAAAAACATAGAAAAATAACACTTATAAAAAGGTGATTACATGCTTCGTATACTTCCCCTCTCTATCGTCAGTCATCAGCTGTTAAATGGTTGGGAAAGAAACAACAGACTGAAGCGTAGTCATTATCATATCGATTTCTCGTCTTTTTTTAATTGAGGTGTATTCGATATGAATAGATATTCCACACTAATTTCACACTACTAGTAGAGATTATATAAACACGATTAAAAGAAAGCACAGGTTCTCTTCTCTTTTCCTAGTTCACAGGCACTTTTTTCACGGAAGATTTTAATCCCTTTCTGGTTGGAACGCTCTATCTTTCTATCTGTCTTCATTTTCTCGTGGTATCTTTGTCCTCATCTCTCCGCTTCCTTACTCTCTCTTGCTGACTAACTCTCTTAGTCACACGCACACTTCTGTCTTTGTCGTTCTCATTCTGTCTAGGTCTTCCCACATGTGCATTCCTTCTTTCTGCTTCTATGTCCCTCTCTATTTCTGTCTGGTTATGAAAAGTAGAGTGTTATACAGTGAAGGTAAATGGGACATGTAATGAGCGGATTGAAGTCCATTCAAAGCTAATGATCTATCGTACAGTTTAACAGTGAGCGAGGGTGAGAGAAAAAGAGGGAAACAGAAAGATAGATGGTACACACTTTTCATGATAAAGTACAGGTCAGGAAAGATAAAGTATAGGCCAATCTGCATCTTTAATACTGCACTGCACTTTTGTAAATATATAATTGACTGTTGTACAGTCATTTGTTAGTAATTTGGCTTCATTGTATGCTGGGGACAGAATGAACAATGCAACAGCTTGAAGAGACTAGGCTGGCGTTTCTCAACGGCCCCACCCCAGGGGCTATTCAGAGAGGGCGCGTTGAGGTGTTCTTGGAGGGTGTTTGATTTAATTTTGTAATTCATTTAGTCCTACATTCAAATGTACATGTCCACAATTATATCATTAGACTTTTACCACCATCATCTGTAGCTTTTTTGACGAGGCTCTCCCTGCTAAAGACAAGGCTTTGTTTCTGAATCGCTTGCGCACAGCTTTTTATTGTTTTTCTACAGTATGCCTACATTTTAATTGATAGGGGGTGGTCAAGGACCTGGATAATGGATAGGGGGGCACTGGCCCAAGAAAAGATGAGAACCGCTGGGGTAGATGAATGATTGAGTCAGACACTTTACATGGAGTTACATTTGGGCAAACACAAACCTGAGGGTTTCTGAATGTGGGGAAGTACTTGACAAGTTGAAGAATCAAAACACTACGCCAGTCCTGTGTTCAATGTCACAATTATATAAAAATAAGAGCACTTGCACTAACCCAAACTGCAGCAAAAACAAACATTGAAGCATTTGTATTTGCACTCCCTCTGTGTGACTGAGCCAAAGTAAAAGTAAACATAGAGTAGGCAGGCTTGAAGTTGTGTAATGTGCTGATCACAGTGACCAAAGAGGGAGGATGCAGTAACGATTTCTATCAGTGTGGTTTCAAAGGCTTCAGGAGTGTCTGCCGATGTGACTGAAGTTAAACACAGTGCTAGAACTGGGTTATGCTAGTAGCACAGAGACGGAATGCTCCACAGCCTGCTTTCCAGAGAACACTCCAGGAACACTATTGTAAGCTGTGTTCGCACTATTCTGCTTTTTTTCAAACGCTTTTCCACTTTAAAGTGTACGTACATGGAGCGGCCGGGAGGCAGACAGAAAGCAGTCGCTTTGGAAAAAGTCCTGTACCTGGCATCTTTTTTTAAGCAGCACCGTTCAACATCTTAGAGAAGCAATCATGACGGTGACTGACTAAATAACATGAAAAAAAAAAAACATGAAAAAAAGAAGCGGGGATTGACAAAACGTAGGCAGCCAACAACAACAAACAGACTGAAAATGGAGGGTACAGTTTACTGATAGAAGCAGCGACTCCAGCGAGTCACTGTGATAACAAAACTGCTTTTCGTTATCAGTACAATGTGTGGCTGAGGCAGCACTAACTAAAAAAACCACAACAGTGTGAATGCAGCCTTAGGTAGACAAGAAAAGTTTCCTTGTGAAAAGGTTTATTTACTGGCCATATACAAAGCTAAATTGGAGACAGATTGTATCAGAAGATAACTTGTCATTTTCCATATGACTATGAATTTGCAAAAAACAGACATCATAAATTGGTTATTTTATCTATACATTAATCAATCAATAATTACATTTCCAGAAGATTTACCAGAACTTGAGCAGTATTGTGATATAAAATTGCATATACTGTGACACAGAATTGTTTCCATAATATCACCAACCCCTTTGCCTTCATGCAAACATCACCATATTGACAGTATGTATGTCTTGACTAGGTATTTTATTTACAGCAAAGATCAATCAGTGCAAAGAATGGTAGTTGGATTCAAAGTAGACGAGCTGCAGGCCTCTCAATATTCCTATTTCTTCTGTTTCATACACAGAAACTTTGCAGAAGCAGCTAGTAAGTTGACGTTGAGTCAAGATGTTTAGTACATGTTTTATTCCATACAGTGTTGTATCTGATGGTCACAAGACGGTAACATCCTGATTATTATTGCTTTTTTGCACTGTACATTTTTTGCTTCTTTTCATTGTTTTATACTGTTGCTTTTACTGTTTCTGTTTTTTTTTTTTATGACCATACATTTTAAAACACTATACAAAGAAAATGTCTCATTATTATTAACCACAATGAAATGATAGCCGGTAAATAAGAAAAGTATTTACACAAAAATTAGCTTCTTAAATCACTATACATCTTTATATGTCACACACCAGTGACTTCTGTAACTTGTTTAGTTAATGTTAATAGTTCATTTATTTAGACGAGGATAGATGCCCTTTGCATCAGTAAAAGAATACAAAGAGCATCTGGCACCAGGATGCTGTTGAAAGGACACATTGGCCCAATCCCAAAGTCCGGACTCACAGACTCACGGACTTTGGTGCGCGTTCTCGCGAAATTTGTAAGGGCATAGGGTTGTCCCAATGTCGAATTTCAAAGGGCGCGAGGTTTTGAGTACATACTTACCGAGCCCTTTCCGTGAGTCTGCATCGATGCATACTTCACCAAAGGGAATTACTCACAGTTCAAAGAGTTGTGACGTTTACTCCGGAGACCATAGGGAAATCCGGGAATTAGAAAGGTAAACAACAGCACGACACACGACCACGGAACACAGACCAACCTGTTGTCCAGCTTGTAAAACAAGAGTTTGAAAAAATGTGGAATCAGACAGCCGTCTCCAGTGCCTTGGCCGTGTGGAACATCTTTGTTATTAAACGTCGCCAAGGTAACGTGTGATCTCGTGAAGTGCTGTCCCAATCCCATTTATACCTATCTGAGCCCATGTGGCCTCACACACTCACTCACTTAGCACCTGAGATCAATTAAGTCTGTGAGTCTTTAGTCCTTAGTCCTCAGGGCTCACTTTGGGATTGGGCCAATAAAACCAAGATTTGTGGTGTTGACAGCTTTTCAGATGCAAATACACTGCATAGTAGTGTCTACTCATTTAAGGCAGGATTGAAAAAACGTCTGCTGTGCCAACACAGTTGTTGTTTGAAATGAATGAGGAGTCTGTGTTTTTCCATGCAGTGCTATTGTTGTTCTAAACATGGCCTTAATCAAACTGTAGCTCAGCCCTGAGTGACATCAATCAAGACCAAAACTATCTTTTATACACCTGGTGCATTTTGACCAAATCAAAGACAAATCAAGCCATGAACCGACTTTCCGACATGTTACCTATTATCTTTGAGGTATAGCATAACCTTTGCTTGTTGAGTGTTTCCATGATTGTGTGTGAGTGTACGTGTGTGTCAACTGTGATTTAAGGCTCCGACTTCAAACTTTCTTCAATATTTATAGTCTTAACTCCGAGAGTAAACCTTGATTCCTGTTGTTTCTTGTGTTTTCTCACAATTGTTGTTTATAATACTTTTCTCTCTCTCCCTCTCCAAACAACGTTGCTTTTTAAACACCTTTGTCCTTCTGATGCAACTCACTCATGACATCGATCGGCTGACAATATTTACTGACAAAATTTAAACAATTCAACATTGATAATTTATTGGATAAAACACATATCTGTTGTTTCACCTTCTTTCCACCTCCTGCTTTTCATTCATATCCTATGCTTTGTCCACAACATTTTCATTGGATGTGACTAGTTTTATAGAGATGACAATGTCAAACATTGATTGTTGCTGTTCTTATCATTGTTGTTGGGTGACAATCTTTGTCCCCATATTTTGAGACGAGAAAGGGTAGAGAAGAGAGAAGAGTGTCTCACTGAAATACACTCGAGATGTGGTAAGAAAAGGAGAATGTGTTAGTGTTTTAAAAAAAAAAAATGAGTCACGAAATCACTCAATAAACACTGACAGCTAGCTGGCAAAGGTGTAGACAGAGATTGATGTAAAGAGGGAAGAACTTCAATCAGCCTATAAAATATTAAAAACAGCAAAACAGACAGATGAGTGGCTGGGAAGCTAGATTGACAGGCAGGCAGACAATTGATGGAGCTGTAATCTGCATACTTTCATATTTAAATCCTGTTTTAGTTCTATCTAGGTCCTAATCCTCAAGATTCAGTTTTTTTGTGGCTATCTCTGCTGTTTTGGCACTGCATTTCCCAGTGATCACTTGTCCAGTATGACATATTTCTCTTTAGATTTTCTGCTGACCAAGTATTAGGTTCTGGAGATGTACTGGGAAGACCATAGAAGAAAGTTCCATCTTCCGGGGCAAATATACACTAAACAAAAATATTAACGCAACACTTGTGTCTTGCTCCCATTTTTTATGAGTTGAAATAAAAGATCTAAGACTTTTTTCTATGCACACAGGCTTATTTCTCTTAAATTTTGTTCCTAAATTGTTTATATGTGTGTTAGTGAGCACTTCACCTTTGCCAATATAATCCAGTCACCTGACAGGCGTGGCATATCAAGATGCTGACTAAACAGCATGCTTATTAGTCTTTGAGTTAACAGTGCAGCAGTCACCTTGACAAAAACACACAAAGCATAACCTCAGTGAATGACTTTAGTCTGCGCTTGCGTCATGGGGGCAGCACCACTGCAAAACACAACTGCAAGGAAGAGCACTACTTTGACAGAGACATCAAAATCAATCAATGATTAGGCCCAAGAAGTTTGAGGGGTCTCGCCAGGTTGACGCTAGCAGACATTGGGTTACCTCAGGTCTCTAACTTCATCTGATGCTTGGCTCCACAGCAGAGAGAAACAAGCTGCTGCACAGTCAATATCTCCCTGTTTCTTTCCACTCTTTCATCTTCTTATCCCTCCCTTGGTGCCTTCTTTTCCTCTAAGTCCTGGGGTCATGAGAAGGCTCCCGGGGGAGAGTTAGCCCTAACACAGGCAAGGGCATAGGAGAAGGATTTGTGCTCTGTACCCCTTCCCCCTATCCCTCATTCTATTTCCATGTATCTATCTATACTTCCATCTGACAAAGTTAAAGAGGACTGCAGAGGAACTCAGAGCCCTATACGACTCAGGGGCATGGGAAAAGGATTTTATTTAGAAAGGGTAGGGATACTGTAGGGTAATGGTTTTAACAGGGAGCTCAGGAACGTAAGTTCCTTAGATACAGAGCCAGATATAAAAATAGTTTTTTATACAATAAGAGTACACACACACACACACACACACACACACACCATTTTCCACACAAAAGGTAATTATTTAAAACAAAGTGCATTGTACGTATATCTACATGATTTACACTACAGATTGGTATTAGAAATGTGGAAAAGGGAAAATCTCAACTCACTTGACATTTCATTTGAGCATCAATTTTTCTTCCACTTTAGTTTCAAAATATGTCTGAATAGAGTTTCATAAAATAATTACTTTATTATTGTGTAGAATACAAATTTGCTTCCCATAAATGTTTTTAAGATATTTTTTTGGCCATTTTAGGCCTTTATTTGACAGGACAGCTGAAGACATTAAAGGGGAGAGGGGGGGGGGGGGGAATGACATGCAGCAAAGGGCCGTAGGTCAGACTCGAACCCGGCCCACTGCGTCGAGGAGTAAACCTCTATATATGGCCGCCCGCTCTACCAACTGAGCTATCTGGGTGCCCTTCCCATTCATTTCTATGTGGAACAGGGCAAGACACATTTGCTCCCCAAATTGACCCACCTCCTTCACTTCGCTCCAGAGTTCAATCTGATTTAACACAATCAGACACATGGAATCGTGACGTTCCCCAATGCCCAGTCAGTTTGAGAGAGGGGATGGGATTGACCTTTCATGCAGGAAATTGATTGTTTATATACTTGTTTCATACCTGCACTGAAAAATATCAGATAAGAGGGACTGCTGTTTGGCAGCATTAAGTGTAAGTACAGTGACAGAGGTTAATGACAAGTTGATTATTGATTATTATTGATTTGATAAAATGCTGTAAAATTTACAAATTTGCGGACTGCTCCTGTCCACTCCTGCTTTTGGACCACACCACTTAAGTCAATTTCCCCAAGCAAGTTTTGGTTCGACTGCTGCTCAAGGAGAGAATTGATGTTTTATATATGTCGAGGCAGGGTTAAACATATTGGCTTGGAATTTCTGACTTGGATTGGAAACTACACTCCCATTTTTAATATTGAGTATACGCAGTTTTATGCATCTGTTCCCCAAAATTCTCAAATGTTCTATGGATTTCTACAAGGAAAGTCATAAAAATAACCAACCTATTTTAGTTTAAAATATTAGTGAAATGTAGGAGTCCGTGGAAGCACTGAGGATCCCTAAACCCCAGTTTGACCACCACTAGATCAACCCCCATAACTGGCTGGGGAGAACGGCTTAATCCATCCATCCTTTCCCAAGTGGAAAATCCCCAACACAGAGCAATTTATAACACTGGGAATGTGTTTAACCCTACCTCCCCTCCAGTAACTACCCCCTCAGGATGTTACTCCTAATGAGAATGTGTTTTTCTTTCACTTTTGTGTTTTTTGTGCTACACTCTTACTCGTAGCTTTTTTTTCTTACCATCTTTGCGCAGATAGATCAAACCTTCACAGAGTCAAAGGTGAATTTGTTCTTGATCTCTGTCCTTGTCCATCCCTCTACAATATGTTTCTGTTCAAATTAAGCCAGATGCCATATTGAGGTCAACCTCTGAAAGTAAGTTGGTCCCTTTGTTCTGTCCTTCTCATTGTCTAATCCATGTCTTTTAATACTGGTCCTCAGGAGTGCTGCTGGTCCGTCTTAGTGGGCAGGTAATTGCTGTTAATTGCATTCACCCAGTGTCCCAGGTGTAAAGCAGCACCTAAATAAATAGCAAGAATAGCAAGAATGATAGCAAGCAACAAAATTAAGGGCATCCTGCTCTGCCCTCGTTTCTCCCAATAATCTCTTTATCCCAGCCAGTAAAAGACTGGCCTCTATGTGTAGATTAAAGCATTTAGGCAGAATTTTTTCTACCTTTGTTTCATACCCTTTTTCCATGTTACTCTACATCGTCTTTTAGTACACAGCTGTAGTTTTCTGATTCTTAGTTGGGACCTAAAGTTGTTCTACATGTTCCTCTGTAGTAGGTCCCTAAATGACAAGAGTGCTAATGTGACTTAATGGCCCTGGGTCCTAGGGGTACTTCCAATTTAACCCAATTACAGACTGTAAAATGTTATGAGTCCTTGAAGAAGGGATTGGAGAAATGATTCACCCTGTGGCCGAAGTTTTCCTCTCCTCGCTCACCCACACATTCAACAGTTCACTCAACTCTGAATAAGTTTCCAAACAACTAAAGTTGATGTTGAGGTCAGAAAATATATTGAATCACTTCATTTTCTTGTTTTTATCTGAAATACTCTATTCTACTCTACTCACATTTATGCTTGAATAGACTAAAAACCAGGGGATACAGACAAGAGGAGTGAAATAATATGTGATTCTAAGCACATGGCACACTCATTACCTTTAATATGTAAATGGCCCAAAGTCAGAGGTTTAACAAATAACCCACAGTGCCTTGAATCTTCACATTAGAGAAGTATACTTCACATTTACCTTTTAATTGAGGTTACAATCCTCCAATGCCTCGTAGAAACAACATCATCTGAATTAAGGACCACTTCCTACTCAAATTTTGAAGGAGTCTCAGAGCAGAGTTGATTTAACCAGGTTTTCCTGTGAAGCAGCCAGATAGATGGGGCATTGTGTGGGATGGCAAAGTACACCACCTAATTAGCTCCGCAAAAACTCAGAGTACGCCCGCCTCTAGCTGTTTTTCGATTAAAAAGTTGGGGTTTGTGTTAAAGTAATTGGAAATCATTAAAATTTAGAAAGAGCCGCATTTTCTTTGAACTGTGCCTTTGGGAAAACCTTATCTTCACACTAAAGTTCCCATTAACAAACAACAGTTCACTTGCATGATGGTTTTTGAACAATGCCTGCTTTTTTATGCTTAGCGTCATCTTGATACACGGATTGATTGCGAGTTTTAACGGGAAAAAAGACTTCTTCAAAATCTTTATCCTCTTCATTCCTTTCATGTTTTAAACAGTGATAACCACAAGCTGTGCTGTTTTTTTCATGATTGTAGATCAAAATCCTTACACAACAGCTGAATTCACTATCTATTAAATGTATTTTCTTTCAAACCATGAGTTGAGTTTTCTTTCCAACCATGGAGTTGTCACCAATCAGGGAAACCAAAAACGGCATTTGAGCTCCTTCAAAAAACACATTACCTTTCCTACAATTTTCTGTCCTGCGATTGGATTTTGGATTCATCTAACACCTCCCCTTTCCTTGTTACAACAAGGACAATCAGCCCTGCCCTGCTCTGTTCTGTTTCTTATTGATTAGACACACAGGGAAATCATTGAGAACAAAGAGAGAGAGGGAAGGCAAGCTGAGTAACAAGCAAGCTTGGTTATGGGAACAATCCATAACGTCTCTAAATTTCTGTGTGTGTTTTTGTGTATTTGTTAGATGGCAATTTTCTTCAAATTAAAGTAGTACTTTTTCCCAGTTGTCGACATTGGAAAAAGGTGTCCTAAATTTTAGGGAGACAGATAACAATGTGGCTTGTGGTGATGTGCTGATCAAATTTCTTGTCCTAAGAGTGGTCGGTTTCTACTGAGCATCCTAACTTGATACTTATATTTCCGTATGTAGCTGTGACGTACATAATTGGGGTACAAGATAATCTAATTCAACTGAGGTAAGATATGCTTGACAATGTAATATCTGCATAGAGTGACATTCACAATCTCATTTCCCAACATATGTTCTTCCATCTGTATAACCAATAATGTGAACAGCTAAAGTTGCACAATTGCAGATACGCCTCTAAACTGTAAATCTCTGTGCAAGGACACACTGTCTACTTATTTTTTATCTGTTGTGTTAATACCGGTATGTTCTGCAATTACTTATTGAATTATCTTCAGTGCTCTGTATTTGTTCTATTCTTATCTATATCCTTCTCTATGCTGCTGCAAATACCCATCTTCCCCACAGGGATCATTAAAGTTTCATCCAATCTTGAGAAAAATACAAGATAGTACCGTTTGTGAGGCATATTAAATAACAAGGAGTGTAATACAGTTGCTGCAGATGTCATTAACACAGTGGCGGCCTTTTGCTGCCTCTTAAGATGATGTCGCTTAAGAGTGGTCGGTTTCTACTGAGCATCCTAACTTGATATTTATATTTCCGTATGTAGCTGTGACGTACATAATTGGGGTACAAGATAATCTAATTCAACTGAGGTAAGATATGCTTGACAATGTAATATCTGCATAGCCTGCAGATTTTAGATATTTTCTTTAATGATCATGACTGTCAGGAACTTTCCGTTTAAAACATTGCAAGGACGAAACAGATTGTATCTCAGACAAAGCACAAAGAATGAGCTCATCGCAAACCAAATTATATCTTATGATAATGAACAACTAACTTTTAGCAACTGGATTAAAATATCACACTACAAAGGAGATATATTATACAGTTCAGTTTTTGTTTGTTAGAAAAAAGATGAAGCCCCACATTGTTGAATTGGCAAGATGAAGAGTTACAAAAGCTTTTTACAGTTTGGGCAAACCGCAGACTTCCAACATTAATTAATATAATGATGGCTTTTCCATTATGGACCTGTCCCATGGACATGCCAACATGTCTCCTAGAAATCAGTGTACGTGCTACTACTAAAAAAAGTTTTTATGGAAACACAATTGTTATTTGGATTAAGTTCAGGAGCAACATTTTTTCTAGTGTAGCAAGTGCTGCATTTTAGTACAAGCACGTCCTATATGTGCAGTTCTCACCTTGTTGCTGTTGTCTCCATTCTCCTTTCCTGTGTCACAAACTGCTCCCACAAGTCATTGCGTGAGAAGAGTGATTCTTGTTTTTTTTAATTACTTCATAGAGCTTTGAAACAACGCCTCAATAAACTGTATACATTGTTGTTCTGTCATAGTTTGTTTTTGTTGATTGTTGTTTGTCTTTGTCAGTTATTGTTTATAAACAGCTCTTTATCATTGGATGCTCTTGCACACATCTTGAGGGGGAATATGTGAAAACAACACCCAGTTAATATTCAACATGTCTCCCCATATTGCAACGCATCTGTTCTTTGTGTGTGTGTGTGTGTGTGTGTGTGTGTGTGTGTGTGTGTGTGTGTGTGAGCTCAGCTGTTGGGTGTTTCTGTGTGTGGGTTGCAAAGATAGATGGCTGTTAATATCAGATTTTGCGACAGAGCCAAATGTTCCACTGTGGATAAAGACTATTACAAATGGCTGGAGGCTGTTTTGGCGAGACACTGAAATCACAGCACATAAATAACAGTAGCGAACACAGAACTCTCACACACACACATACATACACAGACACACACACACACACACACACACACACACACACACACACACAAACACATAGATACTCTCACAGATATTCAAACACCTTGTATGCATACACGCATATGCTTCTAATCCAAACACAGCAACAGGCAGCTGTATTGTGTTGCAGACATCTGACTTCATGGTAGAAATTCAAGGCAGGAAAGTAAAAAGAAACTTCGAGAATATGCAGTAAAACACATTGATACCAGCCTTGGAGTTGTTACTCGAAAAAGTCGCCATCACTCTTTTATTTCATTTGGAAACAGAAAATGTACCTCTGACTGACTGACTTATAGGTAATACATTGTGTTACTGGCCCTGCTAATAATGATAAAGGCATACTACTGTTCCCTAAGGACACCCAGTAGTTTTGTACCTGCTGACTCTGGGGTAAACTGTAGTCTGGGTAAAAGAATCACAGGAAGGCCCCTAAAGAGTTTGGATCAGACCCTTGTGTGGCCTACCAGTGTGCATTTGTAATTAATACTTACTATCAATTCATAATTTCTCTCATTTTGAAACTGGCTTTGAATGAAATCTGCAGAACAGCAATCAAATTACTTAGAACAGGATATAACTCTTCTTTTTGATCAGTTTAGGACCAACATTTCAATGTAAAGATGTCTCCAGTGACGTATAGGAAATGTTGGAGGTGTGTGAGAGTGAAATGGAGAAATAAATGGCTCCAGTCAAATATGGCAGGGAAAGAGGAGAAAGACTGAAAGGGGGTGGGGTGAAAAAGAAAACAAAAATGTGAAAGAAGAAGCCAGAATTCAGCAGTGAGGGACGAGGAGGTGGAATGGGAGACACACTGATAGGATGACTGTAGGAGGGCAGCCAATGAGGCAGAGAAATAGAAAAAGCACAGAGTTGATCTTGTGATTGTCTTTGTCTCTGCTTAGACACTCTCAACACACTCTTTTTTTGCCTCCCCTATTTTTCTCCTGATCCCCTGTTGCTTCATCATTTCTCTTTTCTTTCTTCTCTGTGTGTCCACTAAAGGGAGGGTATGAACTACCATTAACTATCTTTGTATCTACCTATTGTTCGCTTTCTTCCTTCTCTCAACTGGTGCACAGTACACATTTCAGGAATGTGGACACACTATTTTGATTCATTTGTTCATCTGTGTATGACACATACTATCTTTCTTTGATCAGGTTTGAATAACACCTAAACGAATGATGCATCCTTCCACTGATATTCACTACAGATAAAGTACAGAATTACAAAGTCACATCTCCCTGCACCTCATGTTTGAAAGATGTAGAACATGAAGTCACTCTTCCTCCCTGTATTCACTTGGCCCCCAAATAATCTCAGATTTATTAATTTGCTTGCTCAACCTACACTGATACACAGTCCACAAAAGTAGAAACTAAACAACTTTGCTCACAACTGCATTTTAATTTACACTTAAAATATGTTTTTAAGCCAAATGGCAGTTGCGAAATTTTAATTTAAGGTGAATGTAAGGTGCCACAAATCTCAAAAAGCAAGAAGAGGCAGTCAATGCAAATAGTTGTGCTGTTGAACACAACTGTTATATATCCTAACTTATTATTAAAAAATGATGTCTGCATTATTTGGGGAGGTAACATCATGTATTAGTGTTCTTGTTCAAAGTGGCAACCCTATTTGAAATCAAAGCCAATGATGAATGATCTATCAGTTACTGATTTAAGCAATGCAACTGTTTTTGACTAATTGGCACTAAGGGGAGTTGAGGTTTCATGTATTAAAAATAATGGAAAAAGGCCTGGCAAAGAGTATTCTACCCACCTTGGTTACAAAATAAATAAATAGGAATTACAAAAAGAGAAAATCCTCTTAAAAAACCTGAACCTGTGCTGAATGCAACATGCAGTACACTCACTTTATTTATCTTTGGTTTATGCTTCCTATTATTGAATTATGTTGTCTATGCCTATGCCTTTTGTTTTTTTCTTACACTTTGTGACACTAGCTTTTTTCATATTATCAGCACAAAATGCAGTCGTGGCAGTGGTTTCTGTACATTAAAGTGGAACAGTAGGGTCAGGTGCCTTTCCCAGAGGCACTTTATCAGTTTTTATGGGAGCAGAGTGACATTCACAATCTCATTTCCAAACATATGTTCTTCCATCTGTATAACCAATAATGTGAACAGCTAAAGTTGCACAATTGCAGATACGCCTCTAAACTGTAAATCTCTGTGCGAGGACACACTGTCTACTTATTTTTTATCTGTTGTGTTAATACCGGTATGTTCTGCAATTACTTATTGAATTATCTTCAGTGCTCTGTATTTGTTCTATTCCTATCTATATCCTTCTCTATGCTGCTGCAAATACCCATCTTCCCCACAGGGATCATTAAAGTTTCATCCAATCTTGAGAAAAATACAAGATAGCACCGTTTGTGAGGCATATTAAATAACAAGGAGTGTAATACAGTTGCTGCAGATGTCATTAACACAGTGGCGGCCTTTTGCTGCCTCTTAAGATGATGTCACTTTCTAGTGTCACACTGAGCCCTAAGTCTGCCAATGTGATTGATCGTTTCGCAAGCAACTGAAATTGTTCAAAAGTGTACTTTTGAGTTAGCAGAGTATTATTTCTATCAAATTGAAATCTTTATATCTGACTTCTTACACCTAAAAAAGGTTAGTTTTTCAGCTTTCTATAGACAGCATGCTCCTTATCACATCATTAAAAAAGCTATGTTGCAATACAGAAGGCGTGAGCCGCAGATGGGTAAAGAGAACACACACACTACACAGACTAAATGCACTGTAGTCTTTTTATTGTCTTTGCAAGGGAGCTCTAATGTTGCTCCTCTCAGATGTGTTTTCTGTCAGGCTCTACTGTATGGAATACTGAGACAATGCTAATGAAGCAAAGCATAGACTGTCCCGCTGTTTTTCTGACCTCGTATCTACAATTGGGAGCAAAGCAAGTACACATATATATACCTTACTCTGTTTGCCTGCATTTGATAATGTGTTAAATCGAAAAAAAACAAGAAACTTTATTTCTTCTTTTCGGATCCTTTGTCTTACTTTTCATGTGTTTGAAAGTAGCAAGCAACTCTGTGGGCCCTATCTTGCACCCAGCGCAATTGACTTTGTACACCGACGCATGTATCATTCCTATTTTGCACCCGACGCACAGCGGACTTTTCCCTCCACAGACTCACGTCAGTAAATTAGGGAATGAACTTGCACTCCTGGGGGCAGTTCAGCAAAAAGAGGAGTTCCTTAGTGCTATTTTGCAGTTTCAGAAAACAATTCCGCCACAGACCAGGAAAAACTTAGTCTAAAATCAGTGGCGCGTTATTCAGATGCTATTTTAAGGGCGCATGCTTGGCCGTAATGTAGAGTGTGCACACCGCGCATACACTTTGCTTCTCTCATCTCACGGACCCAGCAGTTCCCATTTTTGCAAACCATACATAAATACAAGGAAAAATATTACCTTGTTTTACACAACATTTCCATGAATCATGGATGTGTGACATAAATGAGGAAATATTAGAGGACTTAAGGAGATGTGATGTTGAACTGCATGTGCCGATGCCACTTAACCCAAATGCCCCAGCAGCAGCACGGGAGAGGAGAGACAGAAGAGCTGCATCGTCTATAGTGAGGTAATCTCGGTCTAATGTTAGACTACATTGCAAAAATATCACCATGCATTCATAACCTCGTGATTCAGTGAGAGTGAGACCAAAACATCGGAAAGTATGTTTTTGTGACATTTCTTTATTTACATTTTGTCAAAAAGAAAAATCTATAGCAAACGTCGGTCTCCTCGGCTGTGAACCACTCCTGGCGTGCGCCCATGGATGTATTAGAGAGTGCGCCTAGAAAATCCGCCATTATAATAGCAATCCGCCATGGAACAAGCGCGCCTGCTTTTAAAGGGAATGTGAGATAACGCTCTGATTGGTTTATTGCACGTTACGCCCAAACCACACCTATGAGTAATGTAGCTACTTCAGACCAACCCATTTTAGATTTGCGTTGGGCACAAGAGTCATTTATCCTGCCGGTATAATAGCAACAGTGCCCGAGATCCGCCCACAACGCTACTTGCGTTTGCCGTTTGATACTTGTGTTTCAGATTGTTAAAATAGGGCCCTGTGTGTGAGTTAAAATAGTTCAGTAGTATAACGAATTTCCTCATGTGGCAAATTAGCGTACGTCATGTAATAGGTGTAGATACCAGACTATAACAGTTACACAAGAAAACTTTTGCTTCAGTTGTTAAAAGTTGAATCCGAGTGAGACACTTTAGTACACAGACAGAGTTATATAGAGGTGTTTCAGTTGTTCTGATCTTGTACATTCCGTATATTTTAGGTTAAATACCTACTACACATGGACACCATGAGGTGATAATTAGATCCATCAGTCAGAAGTGACACTATGGAACTTCATCAAGGTTTCAAGATATCTATAAATAAAAATGAAATATTAAGACGCAGACAACAGAACAAGTTAGTTTTTTTTGTGACCAGATATGCTGCTCATATGAAGGTATGCATTCACCGTAGTCATCATTTTACTAGACATAATATTGTTAACTATTACATGTTTTCCTCTCACCCATCCATTCTCTACCCACTTTCTTTTCTATGTAAATGATTGATTCCAACTTTGTCTCTTTTCTACCGAAAACAAGTCAATGAACATTGGATGAAATTGCGGAGGAGTGAAGCTAGTCTTTCACTACTGATTAAATTATCAGCTTGGCGCCCCTTCGAAGGAACAAAGGCATGAAATTGCTTGACATTTTTTCTCCTTACGCACTCTGCCATTAGCCATTTCCTCGGCAACATTTCACAGCGAGGAGGACAGCGAGGGCCTCTGAAAGTCGTTTTGGAGTAACTCAAGGATTTGTCAAACAGTGTGTTGTGTAAAGGTGAACAGATGTACGAGACATCAAACGTCACGGCAAGACACAAGCACACAAACTGTTTAGAAGTGATAAAGTCACTGCTGGTGAACATACTATCTGAAAATAGATGTTTTAATATCCAAGGATACATTTTTGTGCTCATACATACATACACACACACACACACACACACACACACACACACACACACACACACACACACACACACACACACACACACACACACACACACACACACAAACTTCTCCCTCTTGCTCTGTCTGGCACACACAAACATACACACACATTCTTTCCACAAAGACAAACCTCTAATGTACCTTGACACTCTCCTGTCCCACCTCAGTAACTCAGTAGGGACTTTTATAACTTTTTTAAATAGCCCAAGGCTTTCTCTTTTCACACTTTTTTTCTTTTTACACCTGCAGGATTCATGTGGCGGTTTAAACACGCTGCATCACCCTCCCTCATCCAGACACAGACTCACTGCAAAAGTCGACGACTTTGGAAATGCCATATTTCTGCATTTTGTCTCGGTTTAATCCTCTTAAAGTCAAAGGCTGTCGCTTTTGCTGTCTTTAGTCTTGTTTCAATGCATCACTCAGCACCACTTTTTAAAATTGGAAAAGTTTTTAATGTGCCTCTTGGATGCGGTTGGATGGTGGTGGCAGGAGCGCTGAGGCAGGTGACGGAGCATTTAGCGTGAAAAGGTTAAAGGTGTGCGTCCCAAATGGCAAGGTGGCGATAAGGTGGTGTGGCTTTCAATGGTCCTGAAGAGGAAAAGGGCACGATGAATGTCAGCCAAGTCTTCTGGGGAATATAAATTACACTAAAAAGCCCCAATTTGAACATTTCCAGCTAGATTTTTTTGGTTTCAAAAATACACCAAATTAAGTAATTTCATAGCAGTGTAGTTTTGTACCCCAGCAAGAGGACCAGGCTTATAGGATGCATGATCTCAAGGGAAATTCAATGCACAAATGATGTGTGTTTATGTTTCTTTCTTTCATATGTGAAAATTCTCAACTCAAGTTAAAATTAGATATTCCTGATATCACTGAAATGCTAATATGTATGTATGTGTTATGCACCCAACATAATCAAGGATGCGTGGATATGTTGGACAGTCTAGAAAATGTGAGGGTTTTGTGCAGCTTACCACCCCAAGAGATATTCTCTGCCATGCTCCACTCGTGATTGAGGCTGTACACAACAATTTGTTTCTGTGTACAGGTTCCCTTTGACAAACTAAGAGTGGGAATGATGATATGGTTTAAATTAGGAGAGGTAAGACAAATATATGCATCACACTTCATCCAATTCTAAGCTGATTTTGAAACCAAGAGCTGATGTTTTGGTCATATAGTGTTTGTTTAAAATGTCACAAGCCACTATTTTCAAAATTCATACCTGGCCTTTTCAGCCATATAACCAGCTGAAAAATAGCCATTCAAATACAAAAGGGCCTTGAAATGTGATTTGCAAAACACACACATGCCTGCTGTGAAAAAGGCCTATGGTAGTCTGAACTGGTTCTGTGAGGCGGTATGGTACGAGTAGAAGTCAATGGATGATTGACTTGACTTAAAAACATTCTTTTTTTCAGCAGTCCTCAGATAAATGCATATTCAACAAATATTATTCATACTTAGGCAGGAGTGACAGACAACATTTAAATAGGTTTACCTGAAATTATGGCCTCTTCACATGTTTTTGACAAGTGCAATAGACTGCAGCATTATACTTTTTAAGGCGACTGAGACTGTATGGAGTAAGCAGCCAGATCATGCTCATGTTCTACCGGGCGATTCTGGAGAGCATTATCAGATATGGAATCACAGCATGGTTTGGCAGCTAAAAAGCAGGCTGGTCAGCACACACAAGACAGCTGTGAGGATAATAGGGAGGAAACAGTACAAGCCCATACACAGCCTGTACGAGCAAGCAGTCAGAAAACAAGCCAAAAGAATCACTGCAGACTCTGTACACCCTCTCTTTCCTGAATATGAACTTCTGCCATCAGGGAGAAGATTCCATGTGCTGAGATGTAAAACAAACAGACTAAAGTTATCGTTTATTCCACCTTCCGTCAAGCTGCTGAACTCCAATAGTAAATCTTAGCCCAGCAGAGCAGGGTTGCAATAAATACACCAGCACTTTTTGCACTTAGCACTTTAATTATTACAGTTAATTCTTAGGATGTTGTGTTGTCTGTGCTGCCATATGTGTCCTTCTTTTGTGTCTTAGGATGCTTTGCTGATCTCATTTTTATGTTTATTTTATTTTATGTTGATTTTAGAATGTTTTTTCTGTTAAATGTTGTGAAGCAACAGATTGTAGCACTATGTCCAAGACAAATTTCCTCTCGGGGACAATAAAGTGTATTCTATTCTTCTATTCTAAGTGTCTGTCAATTGAACAGCCTAATTATTTGAACTTTATAAACTGACCCCAGATGCCCTGTCTAGTGTTGAAAACCCAGACATGCTTTGCAGTTACGGTCAGTACTTAAACATAATGCCAATTAGGAATATATTTAGTGAATGTAGGCAGTAGCAGAAAGGACAAAATTGGAGTGAAGATCATATAAGATATAAAATGTTAACAAAGCAATATACAAATGGGATTTCTGATTGTACTACACACTATGCATATATTATGGTAGATGCATATTGAAGGATTCTTAGATAAGATAATTGTAAAAATGTACATAAGTTACAGTAGTCACCTCTTCCTTTCTGTCTTTCTTTTTGAATATTTACCCCCACCCCCCACCCCTTCTTCCTCTGTTTTTTGTTTTTTCCCCAGAAATGAATTAAGATAAAAACCATTTCATGCTGATTTATTTCTGTCCTGCTTATCTTGTCAGGTTGGACAAATATGGTGCTGTATAAAATGGCCTTGTCGCAACTGAAGGTCAAGACAGATCTATGAGCGAGAGGACGGGGCGAGGGATATTTGGCATAGAGAGGGAGGAATAATGTAAGAGTTGGAAGCAGAGAGGCAGAGATAACAGCTTAGCTGCAGACTCCTGATATCTGCACCACAAATAAAACAACCACTCAGAGGCCTGACCAGAAACCCCACTGACATGAAGGAAGGAGACCATGAAGATACAAACATGTTTGTCTGTGAGTGTGTGTGAACAAGACAAAGAGTCTCTAGAGCAATGCTAGCAGCTCTGTGGGATTGCACTTTGAGCTAAATGCTAATGTCAGCATGCTAACATGCTCAAAATGACAATGTTAAAATACTTATGGTAAGCAAGTGTAATGTTTACAATGTTCATCTAAGATTAACATGTTAGCATGCTAATGTTTGTAACTTAGCACTAAAGACAAAGTACAGCTGGGGCTGATGGGAATGCCATTAGTTCTACAAGTATTTGGTAAATATAAATAAGACAGATGGTGGTGGTAAATGAAAAGAAGGGAGTTCACCAAAGGACATGTGAGGCATTACATAAATGCCTCTACCAAATTGCATGGCAATCCACCCAATAGTTGTTGAAATAACTCAGTCTTGACCAAAGTGGTGGACTGACCGACTGACCGACATTGCCATGTCTAGAGTAATGCAATTTAAGGATGGCTGAAAATAAGACCATATTATTATGGAGGGCATTCATTGTTAAAACATACACTTTAACCAGTGTTGAGATCTAAAGCATATATTTGTTTCTGATGCAAATCCATTGATGATGGTAGCCTCTTTCCTGGGAAAACTATGAGTTTGCTGCAAGTATAAGAACAGAAAAAAGAGTATCTTAATAGGATAAAACGTGTTTAATGTTTAGACAGAGAGAAATAGAGGAAATATTAGACCACATATTTTGTCTTCATCTCCATCTACACACAGTTTACATTCATGTATTTTAATTAGGGCTGTCAATCGATTAAAAAATGTAATTTAATTAATTACATACTCTGTGATTAATTAATCGAAATTAATCGCATACATAATTAACGGTGCTTGAACCGATACTTTTTAAGAAAGTAAAAAAAGAAAAGAAAAAAAGGGTACTAAACAACAGTTGGTGACATTAAAGAAGAGCTTGTTTATTGCTAAGGCCATATGGTCAAAATTAAATGATTTCATAATAATGTATAACAATAACATTAACTTATTTCACTAGTAAATTGCTGTTGAACGACAAAAACAACACAGATAGGAAAAGGACTTCAAATGCACCACGAAGATGTAGTTTACCAGTTTCATTGAACGCACCGTCTGTGTTGTACTGACGTAGCTGCAGATTGTTACATACCAGTGTTGAATCCTCTACAGTAAAACACAGTCACACTTTACACCGTTTAGCGTTAGCTGTCAGCATTGTAACTGTGTTTAATTCAATTTCAATTCAATTCAATTCAATTTTATTTATAGTATCAAATCATAACAAGAGTTATCTCGAGACACTTTACAGATAGAGTAGGTCTAGACCACACTCTATAAAGCCCCAACAATTCCAATAGTTCCCCCAAGAGCAAGCATTAGCAGTGGCTATTGCGACAGTGGCGAGGAAAAACTCCCTTTTAGGAAGAAACCTCGGCAGACCCAGACTCTTGGTGGGCGGTGTCTGACGGTTGGGGTTATGACGGTACAGGATGTAGCGTGGCACAGCAGAGCATGGGTGGACGCGGTGGACGCAGCAGGACGTAGCCGAGCTTTGCAGGGAATCGCAGAGCGTAGCAGGGTGTAGCAGGTCCATAGCCACAGCTGCACCCAAGACCCAGGTCTTGGTGTCGCCCTAATCCGAGGCGATGTTCTGGGCGAAGAAGAAACATAAGGACTCTGGGGAGTAAACTCCCCAGAGCTAGGTGAGTAACAAGCACTTCTGAGACAGGATGTGCATAAAAGGAAACAAAAGAAAAGAGCGTGTCATAAGAAGGAACTTCCTCGGCAGTCTAGAATTATAACAGCATAACTAGGAGAGGCACTATATTATTGATTATACGATAGGTAAATCTGATGACTGTAAAGAGAAGCAGAGAAAAGCAGGGGTGCTGTGTCTGCAGCTATACACCCTGCCCCGCCGGTCTAGGCGTTCACTGCAACTCCTCACTCCCTAACTATAAGCTTTATCAAAGAGGAGAGTTTTCAGTTTAGTCTTAAATGTAGCGACGGTGTCTGCCCCCCGAACCCAGATTGGGAGCTGGTTCCACAGGAGAGGAGCCTGATAGCTGAAGGCTCTGCCTCCCATTCTACTTTTAGAGACTCTAGGAACCACAAGTAACTCTGCATTCTGGGAGCGTAGTGCTCTAGTGGGACAATAAGGTACTAAGAGGTCCTCAAGATATGAAGGAGCTTGACCATTTAGAGCTTTATAGGTCAGAAGAAGGATTTTAAATTCAATCCTGGATTTTACAGGAAGCCAATGGAGAGAAGCTAATACAGGAGAAATATGATCTCTTTTCTTAGTTCTTGTCAGAACACGCGCTGCAGCATTCTGGATCAGCTGGAGAGTCCTAACGGACTTATTTGAGCATCCTGATAATAAGGAATTACAGTAGTCCAGCCTGGAAGTAACGAATGCATGGACTAGTTTTTCTGCATCGTTTTGAGATAGGATGTTCCTAATTTTAGCAATGTTACGAAGGTGAAAAAAGGCTGTTCTAGAGGTGTGTTTTAGATGGGCGTTAAAGGATAGATCCTGATCAAAAATAACTCCTAGATTTCTGACAGTAGTACTGGAGGCCAGGGCAATGCCATCCAGAGTAATTATATCTTCGGCTAATGAGGTTCGTAGGGGTTTGGAGCCCAGCACAATAACTTCGGTTTTGTTTGAGTTTAACATCAGGAAATTGTAGGCCATCCATGATTTTATATCTTTAATGCAAGCTTGAAGTTTAGCTAGCTGGCTGGTTTCGTCTAGCTTGATTGACAGATATAATTGGGTGTCATCCGCATAACAGTGAAAGTTAATTGAGTGTTTCCTAATAATATTGCCTAGAGGAAGCATATATAAGGAGAATAGAATTGGTCCAAGCACTGAGCCTTGAGGAACGCCATGGTTAATTTTAGCGTAATTGGAGGGTTTATTGTTAACGTTAACAAATTGCGATCGATCAGAGAAGTAGGACTTAAACCAGTTTAGTGCGATTCCTTTAATGCCAACTAAATGTTCCAGTCTCTGTAAGAGGATGGTATGGTCAATAGTATCGAATGCAGCACTAAGATCTAATAAGACAAGTACGGAGACAAGTCCTTTGTCTGATGCAGTTAGAAGATCGTTAGTGATTTTCACCAGTGCCGTCTCTGTGCTATGATGCTTTCTAAATCCTGACTGAAAGTCCTCAAATAAGCTATTGCTATGTAGAAAATCACATAACTGATTAGCGACTACTTCCTCAAGGATCTTGGAGAGAAAGGGAAGGTTAGATATAGGTCTATAGTTGGCTAAGACCTCAGGATCGAGGGTGGGTTTTTTCAGTAGAGGTTTTATCACAGCTACTTTAAATGACTGCGGTACATAACCTGTCAATAAAGACATATTTATCATATCTAGCAATGAAGTGTTAACCACGGGTAACGCTTCTTTAAGTAGCCTCGTTGGGATGGGGTCCAAGAGACAGGTAGATGGCTTTGCTGAAGAGACCTTTAACATTAATTGTTGAGGGTTTATAGGATAAAAGCAATCTAAGTATATGTCAGGTCTAGTCGTTCTTTCTAGCAGTCTGTCAGTTAAAGGTGACCCATTAGAGGTTGGGGGAAAGAGGTGATGAATAGTATCTCTAATTGTTTTAATTTTATCGTTAAAGAAACTCATGAAGTCGTCACTACTCAGAGCTATAGGAATAGATGGCTCAATAGAGCTGTGGCTATCTGTCAGCCTGGCTACAGTGCTGAAAAGAAACCTTGGGTTGTTCTTATTTTCTTCTATTAGTGATGAATAGTAGTCTGATCTGGCCTTTCTTAGGGTCTTCCTATAGGTTTTCAGACTGTCTTGCCAGTCTAAACGAGATTCTTCCAGTTTGGTGGAACGCCATTTACTTTCAAGTTTGCGCGAGATTTGCTTTAATTTACGAGTTTGGGAGTTATACCAAGGTGCTAGTTTCCTTTGCTTCATCGTCTTCTTTTTAAGGGGAGCAACAGAGTCTAAAGTCGTCCGTAGGCAGGCCGTAGCACCGTCTACAAAATTATCAATTTGAGAGGGACTAAAGTTTACATAAAGATCCTCTGTTATATTACGGCACGTTAATGAGTTTAGTGCTGTTGGAATATCTTCCTTAAATTTAGCTATAGCACTGTCAGATAGGCTTCTAGCGTAGAAGCTTTTATCTAATTTCGTATAATCGGGTAGTAAGAATTCGAAAGTTATTAAGAAGTGGTCTGATAATAAAGGATTTTGCGGGAATACTATTACGTCTTCAATTTTGATGCCATATGCCAGCACAAGGTCAAGGGTGTGGTTAAAACAGTGCGTGGCCTCGTGCACACTCTGACTGAAACCAATTGAATCTAGTAGTGAGTTGAAAGCAGTACTAAGGCTATTGCTGTCAACGTCCACATGGATATTAAAATCACCTACAATAAGTACTTTGTCTGATTTTAGGACTACACATGATAAAAACTCTGAGAATTCCGATAAAAATTCACAATATGGACCTGGTGCTCGGTAGACAACAACAAATATAATTGGCTGTACTGTTTTCCATGTTGAATGCTGAAGGTTAAGAACGAGATTTTCAAAAGAGTTATAATTTAGTTTAGGTTTAGGATTAATTAACAGGTTTGAGTCAAATATGGCTGCAACTCCCCCTCCTCGGCCTGAGCCTCTAGGAATTTGAGTATTAATATGAGTGGGAGGAGTGGCTTCATTTAGACTGACATAATCTTCATGGCCCAGCCAGGTTTCAGTTAGACAGAATAGATCAATTTGATTATCGGATATCAATTCGTTTACTAGTATTGCTTTAGAAGACAGAGATCTGATATTTAGTAGACCGCATCTAATTTTCCTATCCTGTTCTATCATTGCAGTGGTAGTTGTAATTCCAATTAGGTTGTTAAGTATTGCCCCTTTTTTGGTTACCTGTGGCTGACGTGAACTGGATGCTAAATTGACTATGTTTGCAGTCAACTTCTTATTACTTAGGGGATTCAACACTTTGTATGGTCTATTGTTGATTATAACTGGAATAGTACTAGTATTACATGTTACCCTGCAGAAAACATTTTCAGATTCATTCACTTGTAAAGTGCCATTAGGATCAATACCTGGGGGGCATGAATCTGTGATATTTTCAACAGAATGTCAATACTTAACTTTCAGTGTGGTCGTTATGTTGTCAGATAGCAGCCTGGCTCCAGCTACTAGGTAGCGGTAGGCTAACGTTAGCTGCTGTCGAGTGTAGTGTTAACTAGCTAGCGGTAGGCTAACGTTAGCTGCTGTTGAGTATAGTGTTAACTAGCGTCACATGCAGCGGTGTTTGTGTTGCCTGTAACGTCTGTTTCAGAGCATCAGAGAGAAGCGCAGACATATCAGTGGCACCAGATTTTCATCTGTATGCAAACGTCAATATAAAATGGATTAATCTGCGTTAATTATTTTGACAGCCCTAGTTTTAATGTAAATAATGATGCATCTAAATAGAGGTAAGGTAGGCTTTTTAAGTAGTAAGAAAGACTAAGAGTCTACAGCCATGCCAGCAGCTCTGTGATGCTGTACTTAGACACAGAGGTGCTTTGACCACAATGCTGATGTGAGCATGGCAACATGTTGACAATGACTGCTAACATACTAATGTTTAGCAGGTATAATGTTTACCATGTCCACCACTTTAGTTAAGTGTGTTGGAATGCAAACATTTGCTAAATACAACTAAGCACAAAACACACAAAGTGCAACTGAGGCCATCCAATCTTTGTCAAAACATTTTTGAGACATTATTTTCCTCAAATTCACAACTTAACAAGTAATTTCGAAGCCCTTATGAGAATGCTGATACTTCAAGTACATGAGCACAAGACACATTCATAAATTAGGAACATCATCATTCACAGAACAGCAATAAAATACACAGCATTACCACTGGCCTCCAGACTATCCTCTAACACATAAATTATCCAAAGTTAATCAAGTTGAAACTTGTATGAAACTTCAAACCCAATTTTTCAGCGGTTAATCGATGTTCATGGCAATTTTATTATGAAACCCATTCATCCTGGTCATACTCACTATAATGCATCACACGGCCGCTTTTTCTGGGGTTTTCTCTTGCCAGCTACTGACAGTGACAGAATTGATTTGTTCTTGTGGTTTAAGAATTGAACACGTTAAAACTTATAGAATCTTCTGCTGGGACGCTCTTCCATTTCCCTCGGTGTCAAAAACTTTATGGCTTTTCATAACAAATAAACATTTAAAAAAAGTTTGTGGTGGTCAAACTGTGTAACTTAATAGTTGACATCCTGGAGATATGAGTTATTTAGCTGACAAATGTGCAGATATGCTACATTATGTCTCAATTTTGGCAATTTAAAAATGAGTGAAAAACTGAGGCAAAATAATAAATGCCATGTTTGTGAAAGTAACAGACTGGGGAGTTAAAACAGAGGTGAAAGCAAACAGGGAGTGTGATGTTTAGATGGAGAGAGATGGGCGAGAGACATACAGTGATAGATAGTCCGTACGTATGTGTGTGCCTGCCCATCAGAGCTAGTTTCAGCCTGCAGCAGTAATTGCCTCGACTGTTAAACCAGCCGAAGAGCCTCACATCACTTCTGTTGACTAGGCCAGCAAGCTCTCTCTCTCTCTCTCTCTCTCTCACTCACTCTTGCACATGCAAAGGATAATGAATAATTGGATATGTTTTTCAGTTTAAATTCCCTCAAAACCTCTTTTAATCTCTTGTCTGTCTGTTTGTTTGGTCTGCCTCTCTTTGTGAGTTCTGCAGCACAAATTCTGTTTAAGTCAGATCAATAAGTCACGCCCAATGTAGTCTGGATCAACAGAAGTACAATGCCAGAATAAGCCTCCCTTAATGCTGTTTGTCAAAATCCCTTTACTACGGGACACAACAAGAACAACCTCTGAGCTAGCAAGCTAATGTTACGTGCTGAAAATAGCAATTTTGGGCGGAAATTTGAATCGTACAATAAGGCTGGCCTGCTTGGTTATTTCTCTGAAGGATTTTAGATATTTACAAATAATATGTATATGACATTTACTAGCTAACTGGGACATTTCGGGACCAATTGGCGGGGATTGCTATGGGCGAAATCCACATGGAGACACACTGCTTAAAGCAAATGATGTTTAACCATGTATCTAGCTAGTTTAAGTAGCTCATGTTAGTGTATTGTGTCAACAGTTAACTTTGTTAAATATTTTATGTGCCGTTTTCTTTTACGGGGTGCAAATGTTCCACAAAAACAAGTTTCTTCCCAATGGCAAAGGCACCGTTACTGCATCTGGAACCCAAAACGATGGTGATTTGTTTAAAGAAATGCAAACAACCCAAAGCGTCTTTTTTACTATCCTAGATCTGTGGTGATCTGTGGTCTGGCAATGCGAGACTAGGCCCAATGTGAATTGTCTCTGCTTCCAACACTTATTATATCACTGGGATGTTATTTTTTTATATATTATTGCTATATTTTCTATTTTATTTTCATGTTATGTACTGTACTGTATTGATAGTGAGAAATAAAATACAAAAATAGTGCAATATATTTATCACTCAGATGCTCAGCACTTCACTGCAGCGGACCTTTTCTCTCCTTTAATCCACCTTACTGCTCCTCTACACCTCAAATTTACCTCAACCCAAAATAAATACCACACTAAGACATGCTGACGGAGAAAATGTTTTGGTTTGTAAGAGTCTTTCCATTACACCAAACAAAGTACACAGCACATCTTAAGTCATTTAGTCTGATAGAGACTCATAACCTCCCATTTTCATTAAAATAAGACATACATAACATTGGTGAGGTGAGATGAGATGACTTAATTCTGATGCAAACCAGCCTGCTTCAAGCATTTTCTTAAATCAGGTGACATTATCTCCACAATAGTAATCTGCTCTTCTTCAGCTTGTTGCAACTTAATGAAGGAAAAGTCTAAAATGCAATGATCTGCATTTGGAAGTAATGGAACTTTTGTTTTAATGCAACACTCACCTAAATGGCTTCTAAAGGTGAATAATTTTTGCAATAGAATAAAACAACAAACTATAATAGAGCGTAAACACTATGAATATAAAAACAGCAGAAAAGGTGCGATGGTGAGACAGAAATATCTTTTAAAGTGCTCATTCATTACGTGGGTGCAACCAAACACGGAAAACCACTGCCAAGGGAGCTTTTTTCTTCTTGCTAATGTTTGGTTCTTGAGATAGAAACCCTGAAATTTAGAATTATTCCTCATTAAAGGTCCTGTGAGGAGAATATACATTTTTGCCATCCTGGGGGCCCTAGTGAAGTGAAGGACATTAAAGAGGAAGCATGGTACCATCACTTCCAGCCAAAGTGCCTTTGGCCGAGGCACTGATGCTTATTTATGTCTCTCTGTTGTTTGGCTACAGACTGGACGCACGTCATAAGTTCAGTTAATCTACCCTTTGGCTTCAATGCTTTATCCCTTTAACTTTTCAGTAGGGATTAGGAATCCAACCTTCTGCAGTACCCTTGAGCAAAGCTTCTCTGGAAAAGTGCCCTTACAGCAAATCATTTTTTTCTTATGTGATCTTTGTTGTGAGCATGCTGTTCAATTTGTCATACTCAAACTTCATAAATTCAGTCTGCTTTGCCGAAAGCGCTCTTTATTTAATTTCACTTGCCAACATGCCCTTGAGTGAAGCACTGTGCTTATCAAACACCACCAAGCTGTTTAATCATCTCATATTGTTTTCAACTTTGAGTCACAGATTTAGCTACTGACCCCTTACGCTCCAAGGGGAGTGATGCCAACCATGGCCAGAGCTCTTTGGAGCAGTACAGTATAACAATTCTTCATTCTTCATATTCATTCTTGTCAGTTTTCTCAAAGTCAAAGTTAAGAGTTACTACACAGTTAAAAGAAAAGCTTAGCAAATCTCAAAAAACGTGTGCATGTCAGGTCATGCTACATGCAACCATACTCCGGCAACACAGTGAGCTAAAGTGCAGTATTTGTTGGTATATTTCAGTTTTTTTTTTAAAAGGGCACCGAACAATTCGCCAAATTACTTTGTGTTGCTGACTCAGAAACCCTGAGGGGTTCTATCGTATCACTACGCACCATAGGAATCTATGATTTATCTATGATTATTTATTCATGGATAAGTCTAATATTACATAACACGTTTAATGAAATGATCAAAACCTATTCAATTTGTTAAGCACGACACTGATCAACATATTCATTGCATGATTATACATATGTAATTTGCTTTATTTTTGTAGAAGCTGTAGTAATTGTAGCAGTTTTCACAAGTAATCTGTGAACTATCCAAATCCAACAGGATTGAGGAAGATATAATGTAACAAAACAGCACTTACTACTTTACTCTTTATTTTCAAGTTGTGTATTCAAGAGGCAGCATGTCGTTTAATGTTGAACTTCATGTATTTCCAGGCGGTTGTACTCTACGGAGGTCTTTAGTCAAGACTAAACATTTAATGAGGGAGTCTTGATTTTTCCTTTGTTGTATTAGCTTTACCAGTACAACCATATTATTCTGCTGTTTTGATTGAGCAGCTGGGGGATTGAGAACCTTGTTCACAGTCAACTCATTATTGATCCAGTGATAATAGTCTATGTAGTTGAAGCAACAGACCCTGTCTGTTTAAACGGCATGTCTCTACAGGTGGGTTTTCACAGCTTCCAACATAACTAAAGTGTGTTTGTGGTTCACAGGCTGGAGTCGCCAACTCGGACCCTGACCCTGGAGGCTCCCAGAGGGGTAGAGGTCAATGCTGGAGTGGGAGACTTTACGGCGTCCTGTAGGAAAGACCTTCTCTTGCAGTCCTCAGAAGGAGAGGTGAGTGTGTTTCCCTCTGTTGCTTTGTTTGTGTATCTGTATGTGAACATTTGCACGAGACTGAAGTGATCAATATGTTTTAGTATGTCTGACAATACAATTCATGGATGTGTCTGTGCTGTGGTGTGTGTGAGTATTTGGTTGGGAGAGAAATAGACAAAAATAGCTATGTCCATGTGTAAATACAAGGGACGACACAAACTAGCAAAAATGTGTGTGTGTGTGTGTGTGTGTGTGTGTGTGTGTGTGTGTGTGTGTGTGTGTGTGTGTCTGTGTGTGTGTGTGTCTGTGTGTGTGGCACTCTATAGTGTTGGGCCCGCTTCATTAAAGTACCTTATTAGGCTAATGAGCGTCATCAATCCAGGCGACCTTGTCCTCCTTTTCTCCCTCCTCCCCTCAGGGGAAGAAAGGAGGGCTTTATTCCCCTCTTCTATTAAGGAGAAGTGACTTCATTAAAGCTGGTTTGATAAGGTTCCCTGTCACTTGCTGCTGCTGCTGCTGTCTGTATGTGTGTTTGTATGTATGTGTGTGTATCATTGTTAGCCTGCTATCTCACTGTCAAGCTCTTTGCATAGCAGCCTGCCACGTTGCGTGAGCACAGAAGTAGACTTAGCCATTATCCTTGTGTGTGTGTGTGTGTGTGTGTGTGTGTGTGTATGCATCAGCCTGCCATGTTGCATGTCTGCTGGAGCATAGTGTGTCATTAACTCAGTAATTAACAGAAGAATGGCCTTCTCTCGTGCGTCGCACTCACTGTCATTGTCAGTCACACACAAACACTGTCTTCTATCACAAATGCATACACACTGTCTGTCACACTGTCTTTCACACGCACACACACACACACACACACACACACACACACACACACACACACACACTCACACAGAAGACACAGACAGAAGTCTCTTAAACTAAAAGTTTGATGCTCCTCTTCAAAACTCATTTCCTCCCCTCTATCACAATACTTTTTTCTTCTTCTGCTTTTCTTTTCTTCTTCTTCCCTCTATTTTCCTTATCTTGTTTCTGTCCACTAGGCCTTACAGACACCAGGAAGTCTGAGGTAAATTAGGCACAAAGAGGTCACCAAACTCTTGGGACAGCTCTGGCATATTAGTTACAAAATAATAAGACAGAATGTCAAATATGGTGGACTTTTCAAATGCGTGGTTAACATGTGCAGACAGGCAGAGTGGCATACAGTATTGCAGAGAGGTGTGTAGAGAGCATAGAAAAGTTTAATCCAGTGAGGTAATTGAACTAAAATAAATGAAATACTGAACATAAATGATGAGTCTTACACAACAAAAAGACATTGATTGAATGTGTGTCTCTTTGTATATGTTAGCCATGTGATAGATTGGCCTCTAACCTGGTACATGCCGGGATAGTATCCTCACTGCAACCCCGAACCAAATAATCTGTCTATAAAATAAATACATTTATGAATTTATAATTTAAAGGTATTACATTTTCCCCCTGACACCCACAGGCTCTGTGGCAACTGTAGCAAGGTTACTGATAGTTGGATCTGAGGTTAAGTCCAAAAGCACTGAAATAAATGAATGGGTACTGTCTTCCATTGAAATAGTTTTGGGGGCAGATAGTTGCCTAAGTGTGCAGATCTGATTGCATTTGTTTTTATCCTGTTCTTTTGGACTATGGCATGCACTTCCCTGATGGAGGGCAGACATGCAATCACCCTGCTCAGCAGTGCACATTACATGTTAAAGTGTGTCCTTGAGCCAAGCATGTGGGGAGCCATTGTCAGAGAGGGTCTGAGGCTGTAATAATGTATGTTGCGGATTGTACCCATGGTGCCCTTCTCACAATGTGGCGTGTGTGTCTATCATATTGTTTAGTTAGTTTAGCAAAAAATAATTTGAACAAGGCCCTTTTCCTCTTATTTAGACTTCCCCTCTCCCGCTTACCATGTCTCTCCTTCTCTCACATTTCCCTAATATCTGTCTTCTTGTCATAGCTCTCGTCCTCGTTTCCCTATTTTTCAACTTTCTTCCCTGACTCGTCTCACTCTTCACATCTCTCCCCATCCTCAGCTCTATTCTTCTCTTTTGTTCTTTTTTTAACTTTCTTCTTCTACATCTTCCTCTTATCCTCCGCCTCCTTCCTATCCTTCTCAGCCTCTCAGTCCTTCATCTCTAAGTAACCCAGCCTATCTAATTAACTTTCCACTGCTAGGGTTATACATCACTGTGGCTGTCACTTCCCAGGGAAAGGGGATGGGAGGGAGGATTATAGTTTTTACCTCTTTTCTGTCATCTCTGTCTTTCTCTCTCCCTCTGTTTCATGTTTTCTTTTGTCTCTTTCTGTTCTTTGTTCAACCATTCTCTCTCTCTTGATCTCTGTCTTTCTCTCTCTCTCTTTCTCTCTCTCCCTGTCGCTCTCTGTCATCCTTGCATAAATAGATGTCTCCTATTTAATGGTGAACAATAGCATGAAGCAGAGTGTACCAAAGATCGTGATGTGGGTCCTTGGCTTAAGACAAATGAAGGGCCAACATTGTCTGCCTTATTGTGGCAACCGTTTGCCAGATAAGCAGATAAAATCCTCTGTGCCGCAGGAAGCCTTATCAGCGTGTGTAACTGTTTTCAGAAAGGCTTAAATCTCCAATAATTACAATGTCATATAGGGAATGTGTGTGTGAGCTTGATACTCCTAGTGATGTGATTAACTTATACAATCAAACAGTCAAATTCTATTTAGACATGATGTGAGACTGTCTTCTAAACATCAAAGAGTAAAAGCTCTCTCACCAAACAATAAAACAAGTACCAAATAGGAAAAATATATTTACTTTACTTGGCATAATTTTTTATGAATAAAAGTTTTCTAAATCTAGTTATAAATCATTGCCAGTTGGTTACCATGCAATTCAAAACTTGCATATAAAGATATAATTATTTTTTTTAAACTAATTTAACCAGAACATCTTCCCTTACACTTTATAGATCACTCTGCTTAAATTCACAAGTTCGTCAGTTTGCCAGTAGAAAAACATAGACACTATCCGATGTCATAATATTATATTTTCATTGCAAATTAATTAGCTTCTCACCTTTTTCAAAACCATATTTGACCAAACGACTTGAACGTTGTCCTCAGGAGGGCAACACAGTCTTATAACAAACGTTCCTCCTTCACTTCTCTCTGCAAAAACACACTCAAATACAATTAACACATTTACTTTTATATTTCATGTTTTGCATTAGGTTTTTTTTGTTCATACAGTTTTGTCAAAACAACTTGTTTCCTTTCATTTTCCCCATATTCTTATTCATATGCTTATTTGTGGGTATATAGAGACCACACAAAGAGCAGCCCCAGGTTACACTATTTGCAAATTTGAATTCTGCATGTAGTTTTGCACTTTGTGTGCAGATTATCCTGACAATCATTGCCATATGTCTGTAAGATTCTGCCATTTGAAAAGCTGATTGTTCTGAGGGGACATTTTTAAAGATATTGTATGGGGATTGGAATCTAACTCAGACTGACAGGTAAAAAAAACAGTTAGATACAAACAGAAATGAAGAGACAGGAGGAGCAACCTTAAGGGCAGATAAACCAGTGCAACAAATAGAAACTGGCATGCGGTCAGGAGAGTAACACCAAAGCCAGATATAGAACGTCACAACTATCGTATTATGTTTCTGTTGTTTTTTACTCCCATCTGTCTTCATGCCCGGGCCCTGTGCTGGCTCTCCTCTAGATATCACTCTGTACCCCTAAACCATTTTATGACAGTAGTGCCCAATGACACAATGTCTTGCACAGTCTCGTCATCTTGCAATCCATTTTATAAGGGTCCATTTGTCATGAGGACATGTGTTATCCTTGAGCTTAAAGAAACACACATATGATTGCTACAGAGGTGACAGATTCAACTCTACAGCTCAGTGTGCCCCTTGCAAACATAAAGATCTGTCTAGAAATTACCATTAATAGCCAGGGAAATTAACCCACAGTTTACTTATTGTTCAGACCTGCATGCATCACGTTAGTCACTTTCACTGCACGATCAATTATATTTTTCTAATGCACAAAAAAATGATATATGTTTAACAATCAAACAAAATTCTGTGATTGTCCATTTTGGGACTGCTGCCCAAGACTTAGATCCTGGGACCAGCAGGGTTGTGGGAGCTATCCAATGATGCTTGGCTTTGTCGATCAGCCTGAGGGTGGGCAGGATTCTCTCTGCTAATTCTAAAGCTAGTGCTGTTTTTCCCTATTTCTGATGATTTTGAAGTGCTGTCATGTGCATCAAAGTGAGCAAAAGACACTGACAATTAACATTCTACTGCTTATATTCAAAGTAAAAATGTAGAAGGACAAGTAGTTTGTTGAATTGGTTGGTCATAACTCTCTTAAAAGTATTTGTTGGGTGATAGAATGCAAAACCGATTTTACCTTGTCATAGTTGAATAACGACAGTTTGGTGGGTAAATAGGACATACATAGAACCTCAAAATCCCATTGACACCTATTTCCTCTGCAAATCTCACAATTTGAAACTGCCTCTGAAAACGGGCGGATCTCAACTAACCACCGAGTTGCCGTCAACTCGGTGGCTCCTCCTTTTTTGGCTCTCGTCTCTATCTTTGTCACGCCCCAACATTTACGTAGGCTACACCACTGATCTGAGATCAGGTAGTCTTCTGAATAGGTTGCGCAGATCTCAAAAATTGTATACATTGTTCATCTGCTATTTTACCACTAAATTCACTTCTGAGACTTTTTTATGCGAGAAATCAACTATGTAGAGGTCAAATATGGGTCGTTTTATGAAAATTGATGGCTAAACCAGCCTGCTGTGAGGTAAATGGAGCTCCGTCACGGCTGGCGCAGCCCACGGTGCTCGATACCCGCGCAAAATCACAGTTTCTGGGTTAGTGGACTACCAAACGCCGCTGCCCTGACAGAGCTCCAGGGCCTGCAGCTCCCCTCTTCCTGCTAATGGCCGGTCTGTGTGAGTGAGGGCGCGGTCAACAATCTCTTACCACAGGTTCCAGTTAATCTTATAATGGATATGTGTGTTGAGTTATTTAAACAAACGATTGGGGAAATAAACGCCTCTTGTCCGCGAGTGAGCTGGATGGAGCTCTATCAATGAGAGCTAGCTAGCTAGCTTGCCTCCTCCTAACAAGACCTCTAAAATTCACAAAAATGCATTAAATTGAAATCGGACAAAAGCGTTAGCTTTGTTAAGACCTTATGGAGCTGTGATATACATGCCGTGACGAAATTCAAACTGTAAATATACGATAGTTATGCCGAAAGTGTAGCAATGATCTTTTCCTATAGGATTAAATGGGACACATAGCCTAGCTAGCAGCACCTCCTAAGGAGACTCCTCAAATTCACAAAAATGCCTTAAATTGAAATCGGACAAAAGTGTTAGCTTTGTTAAGACCTTATAGAGCTGTGATATACATGTCGTGACGAAATTCAAACAGTAAATATACGATAGTTATGCCCAAAGTGTAGCAATGATCTTTTCCCATAGGATTAAATGGGACACATAGCCTAGCTAGCAGCTCCTCCTAAGGAGACCCCTCAAATTCACAAAAATGCATTAAATTGAAATCGGACACAATTGTTAGCTTTATAAAACCTTGGGGTAGCTGTAATATAAGTGGCGTGATGAAATTCTAACTGTAAATATACTCTAGTTATGCCGGCAGCTGGCAGCCAGCCAGCTCCATGGAGCTCCGCGGAGCCCCGAGCCCCAGTAGTCCAGTAACCGAGAAACGGTGACTTTCACTGGGTATGGAGGTTGTTGCTTTCTCGTCAGACTGTGTGGAGCTCCTAATGTCCGACACGTCTTACCAAATTTGCAATTAGCCATCAATTTTCGTAAAACGGCCCATATTTGAGCTTTATATAGTTGATTTCTCACATAAAAAAGTCTCAGAAGTGAATTTAATAATGAACTAGAACTGCAAGCAGTTATGATGGCGCCCAAGCCACCCACGCCAGTCGCCCCCGACGCCCTGGGGAGCGTGCGAAAGTAGAACCCGAAGCCGGGCGGCGGGGAGGCAAACGTCGGTAAATACCGAGAGGCGCAAGCCGCGACGTCTGCGGTACGTCACCGTTGCAAACGTAGCGGTCAACAGTTCACCTCCATGCATATACAGACTACCTTTAACAATGATATACGGATAGGATTGGAGATGAAAAGTTCAACTGACACGTTACCGTGATCAGCTTCGTGGGAAATTAAGAATTAATGCCACCGACATAACCAATAACACTATGACAGACTCTCCACTTAGCACCAACTGCAATGTTTAATTGTAAATGAATGTAGCCTACTGGCAGTCTGGCACACATGGGTGCTCAGTATTTTCATCGGCGCCTATGAATGGTGTTGATTTTGGATTGAAAAAGTGAGAGAAAAGACTTGCATTCGTCCACTGTGAAAGTTGTGGAAACTTTGTAAGGTGGCTTAAGAAGTTTGTTTATTGTAAAAAACCAGGGGAGCACACAAAAGCAAAAACCAAAACGTAACGTAGGAGGCAAACATCAGTAAATATTGAGAAATGTGAGCTGCAAGGTCTGTGGTACATTCCCATTGCAAATATGTTATTAACATTGAGTAAAAGGGCCAAAACTCGTCCATGTCGCTTATAGCGCCCCCTAATGGCCGATCATCGCCAAATTTGGTAGAGAGCCTCCGAGCGGCATAGCGAACTAGCATCAACAAGCATTCACAAGTTTTTGAGCAATTCATGAGATATAAACCTTTTGTACTTGTAGCGCCCCCTAGTAACCAATTTTTGTAAACTGCGTCACTGACCTCCAGAGGGTCACGATAAACAAGAATCTAAAGTTTGGCATTGATAGCATTTATTTTGGCTGAGATATGGCAAAGTTGGTGTTTTCATAGTTAGCTACACAAATTTGTTTGTGCGTAATATGCGCAATTTTTATCCTATCAAAATTATTTTTATTAACTTTTTGTCCGGCCCAGCTCGAGATGCTACCTGCTAAATTTCATGGCGATCGGTCGCACGGTCTAGGAGGAGTTCGAAAAAGTAGGTTTTTGATAAATCGCGATTTTTCACGCATAAAAGTTTAGGCGGAAATGGCCGTGGCCTATATCACGTGATTCAGTTGGATCCAGGGAACGCGTGGATGTATGGTTTTTGAATGTACGGTATACGGTGTGGGAGTTATAGGGCCAAATGCGTTTTTTCTGCTATAGCGCCACCTAGTGGTGGAAGTGGGTGAATTGTTGCGCCTGAGTTCCTTGCGGAGTTTGGGACCAGTCCTTAAAATGGCAACCCCCCACCATGTACGGTTTAGGCTGTAGTTGGAGTTTTAGGCGGAGAAGAATAATGACTATGATGATGAATAATCAGTAGAAAAACAATAGGGTTCTACAGCCCTGCTGTGCGAATGGCATAGCTTTGCTATTGCCCGTTCTTGCAGACTCGGGCTTGGACCCCTAAAAATAGTGAAGAAGAAGAAGATTAATCAGTAGAAAAACAATAGGGTTCCACAGCCCTGCTGTGCGAACGGCATAGCTTTGCTATTGCCGGTTCTTGCAGACTCGGGCTTGGACCCCTAAATAGTAGACAAACAATGTATAACTTTGCAGTGTCTGTATTATGACACCTGCTGTCTCGTCTCCAATGTGTTTGTATGTGGTTCGCTCAAACCAATCAGTGCGTAGCTCATCTAAATATTCATGAGCATACCATATTTGGAAGAAAAGCTCTTGTTACAAATAGGGCGATATTCACAGGGTAGTTATGGGCCCATAAAATAGCATTCGGGCAATTTTCAGCCCAACCAATGTTACATACCCTATTAGGAGACCTTAAGGAACAGTATGAAATACCCTATATAATCATTATTTCACCCCTTTAACTGAGATACAAAAAATGAGGAACTTGCAGATGACACAACACTGCTCCCTCCCTTGTAACCTCCCTTACATTTTTTTTGTTAACAACGACCACAACACCACATTATTGCATTTGTTTATAGCATTTCACTAAAAAACATCTCTATGGAGTTATATTCCTATCTTTATTCAAGAGCGCATTCTTTCAATTTGAGAGCATTTCTCACTGATATTACGTTCAGATTTTGTAATAATTTCCCTCAAAACCTTGCTCTCACACTCAAATAGTCACTGCTCGCGCTTAGATTTGCACTGCTTGTGCTCAAACTTTCTGCTTGGACTCAGATATGTTGTTGCTTGGACAGATTTCCTGCTCTCAGCTTTGGCCCTTCTCCTCACACTCAGACCGATTCTGCGCGCTTGCAAATCTTCTCCTCTCGGATCTCTCCTGTGCTCTTGGATTTTTTTGTGTTACAATCCTATCAAAATTCTCCAACCAATAGAATTCTAGGTGTAGTGTTGACCAATGAAATGATCCCTGCCCCGTTGAGGGTGCGTTCACTTTAGAACGTCCATTGCGGACGGCTGAGTTTGTTGATTTATCCTCGCCATCCATCACTTTATCATTATTATACGTCAACAATGTGCACAGAATGGTTAATGCTCTTTCACCTGCACCCATCAGGAAACGGAAGAAAGCTTTGAAGTGGGACATATCAAGTTACGTCCACAACTACGAGGGTGAGTAACATAAATTAAGCACGTAGCATATGGCGCTAGCATATAGCCTAGCTTGATGTCTGTAAACAAATAGATTTTCTTTATTGTTTAGCTAGATTGAACGACATATGACGGACAGTATGTGTATATGTGATGACCCCACTTTGTCTTTTTTCCTCGTTTGGTTAACCATGTTCCTGGGGATTTGGCTAATTTCATGTTAGAGCCAATAGTAAAACTTAAACCGTACTATAACTGAAAAAACAAAAGGATTTAGTCTTCATTCCTTCATATAACATTATTCTGAAAATGTTGAATTCATATCAGTCTGTTGAAAGATGTAATTTGGAGTACAATTTCACCACTATAATAAAAACAGATCTAGAAATGATATGCTTTCTTATTTGCTCCTTAAATAGTGGTTATTTTCTTTTAATTAATACAAAGCAAACTGAACAAAAAAAAAACAAGTATTTTGTTTTACTTTCTTTTCATCCAGGTGGGGCTGAAGGCCTCAACCACTGTTGAGCTGCTGCATCATAGCAGCACAGTGTCTTATCACCATCCCATGAAAGCTAGAAGTCGCCCTACTGCTCCAGATCTACCTACTGTATTGCTGGCTACAGACTACAACCATCTGCAAGATTTGTTTGTAGTGAACATCATCAACAGCTGCACTTAAAGTCTCTTATGGAACTCGGTTGTTCTCCATACTGCATCATAACCTATATTATTTTTCTGTTTTGTTATATTAGTAGGCTACAGACAACACTAAGTATCATTACTTAATCACAGTATATATTATTCTGGTGTACACTGTTGACTTGACTCCCTGCTATTGATAATATGTCACTTTGTGCTTGCTACTACCTCATAACTTTACCTTAATCGCTCTTGTATAGTTAATTTATCTTCTACTAGTTGTATATACCTCCTATTTAATTGAATTATTCTTAATTTGTGTTGCAATACCTGAATTATCCCTCTTGTGAAGACTAGGCTTATCATATCTTTATTTTAGTTCATATCATAACCCTGCTCACAAACTCACCTGTACCTGGGTCATCTGTTTGCCAATATCAATGTTCCTGCTACAGTAAATCCCACAGGCAAAGTGTACTGCTTCACAGGAGCACCATACACTTTTTAGGTTTTGTGTCAAATATTGTGAAGTTTGTTGTGAATTACTCATTGTTTTGACAAGGTAAATTAAAGCCATTTAACAACCTGCAAGTGTCGGCTCTGGTAAATTTAATTGTACTGTTTTTTTTATAAAGGTTGCAGAACATGAAAAAACCTATTTGCCTTGATCAGGGTTTTAATTTGTTGCAAATATGAACATGGATTTAATAATCTGTATCTTATTACTCTGAAAAACTACAATGATTTAAGAAATATCAGTGATACTTATCAACATTTATTGAATTGATTGTATATGTCGGCAGACATTACAGGCACCTATTCATGTAAGCAGAGAAAACAATAGTTTGTTCTCTCTTTTATCACTTGGATTATGCAGGTGATGGTGCAGATAAGGGTGAAGTCCTTGTAGATCTCTGGCACTTTGAGGACAGACAGATCCAGCAACTCTCCACTGTTGTCTTTGTATAGTGTGCTCCTATTTAAGACAAATTCATAGACAACAACACATATGATATTAGGTGTACATAGCTTTCTTTAACATCATTACTATCTTACCTTACCTTTTCTGCTTTGGTTTTGTGGATATGACAGTAATTTTCTCTCCCGGGCCTTGTTGTGCACCTTGTGAAGATAAAGATCAAGATAAGTGTAACATGTAACATGATGTGTGTGTAGTTGTAGTATTTGAATTACAATTACATTATTAAAGCTGCAAGCAGTGATGGACGGGCCCTCGCGCCTGTGCGCCGGTGGACGCCGCTCCTTGTGACTGTGCATTTGCATGGCACTCAGACACTGCAAATTTTCACCAATGAAAAGGGAAGTCCCTGCTGAGTTCAATGATACCTCACACAAGACTCTAGGTCATACAGTTCATTAGCTGTGAAAGGCGGCGTGCCCTAAGCATAGGGGGCGGGCCAAACCATCACCAATCAAAAACAAACTCTGCTGAGTTCAATGATACCTCACACAAGACTCTACCTTAAATGGTTCACCAGTTATGAAAGGGGGCATGGCTTAAGCATAGGGGCCGGGCCAAACCATAAGCAATAAAGAAGGAACTCTCTGCTGAGTTCAATGACACCTCACACAAGACTCTACCTTAAATGGTTCAAATGTTATGAAAGGGGGGGTGGCCTGCATAAATGGGCGTGGTTAAAGTATAGGGGGCGGCTCAGTATCACATGTAGACCACACATTATAAGTTTCATGTAAATCGGATGATGTTTGTCATATAAGGCTTATTTCCTGTTGCCAGCGGTGGTCGCTATGACCAAAAGTCAATATTGGCCTCTAGATGTCCTCAGGCCTGGACTCTTGTTGATTGTGGGAAATTTCAAGCAGATATGACAATGTACACTGTAGTTACAGCCACTTTCTCGTTCATCGCTAAACACTCAAAATGGCCACCACGCCACGCCCACACCGTTTGACGAAAAGTTTTTCTTTTAATAACTTTTCATCTTTAAGGTGTTGAGATGGTACAGACCAAATTTGAAGTCCATCGGATGAAATCTCTGGGAGGAGTTAAAGTAAAGTAGTTCCTGTTGCCACTAGGGGGCACTATGACTTTGAGTCAATGTTGTCAGGTAAATGTCCTCAGAGTTAGGGCCCTGACACATCAACCAGACGGGCCGACCGTTGGCAGAAAAGCCAGTCGGACTTATCAGTCGGGTCCCGAGGTCCAAAAAATGCCTCAGAACACACTGAGGCGACGCCAACTTGAGCGTATGCTCTGCGCGTGCGCAAAACGTAATACGTCTCCATAGCAGCAGGTGGCGCTGCTCTGTATTGTTTCCATTAACAGTCTGATTATTTCCCAGAAAATGAAAACCGGCAGCTGATTGGACGAACGCGTCACGTGGTTCTTTTTTCTCCGGAAATACACAGCCAGACTGTCATGGCGGCTTGTTCAGAATACGATCTCATATTGTACTAAAATAGTTCACCGAAATGTGCTTCCGAAAACATTTTAAGCGAGAAATAGGACACGCAGTTGCTGAATCTGTCTTCATTTCAGATTGACAAAGGTCAGTTTAAAAGATTTTCGTCAGATTTTAAGCGGCTCATCCGCTCCCCATTTCTGGGTGAGTCCCGACTGCCCTGTCCCCGACTGAACATGTCGGGTCGGCCCAAATGAATGCCGACGGCTCCTCGGACGGGCGACGCACGGGACACACCGAACAGACTCGAGTCACGGACCTCGCCAGGCGGCCCGACGCCCGATTATCAGGCTGGTGTGTCTTCTCCATTAGAGTCTTATGAATCCTGAAAAGTTTCGAGCCAATTGGACAATGTACACTGAAGTTACACCCACTTCCTGTTTTGATGGCGAAACGCACAAAATGGCCGCCCTGCCACGGCCACGCCCTATGACGAAATTTTTTTCTTTTAACAACCCTTAAAATACGTATATTTTCACCAGACTTGATGCGACCGCCAAATTTGGAGAGTTTTTGAATATGTTAAGCTCCTCAAAAAGGCAATTAATTTGCCGGGAAAAAGAAAGAAAGAAAGAATAATTCCTTCAGTTTCAATAGGGCCTTCGACGCTGTCGGCGCTCGGGCCCTAATTATCAGACTTGCCAACGTTCTTGGTTTGTGCCACTGCTGCCTGCCCTCTGCACACAGGTGAGTACAGGGGGAACCAATGGGATTTTGAGTTGGGAATAATGTGCTGACTGGAACAACACAGTAGTGTGGTTGTACAACACTGGTCCATGCACACAGTGCAGCTGTGATGCAGCTCAATAGGGGTACTAAAGTCACATCTGGAAGAAGAGAAACTGAAACAAAATATTTGTTCTTTTCTGTTCAGTTTGCTTTGTATTAATTTCATTAGGGTAAAAATAAATAACTGCTATTTTAAATAGTGTTTTATTATAGTAGTGAAATCGTACTTACAACTTTCTATACAGACTGATATGAATTGTATTATTTTTATACTGTTAATGTTATAAGAATTTAGAACAATATCTGAAAAACACACAGTGGTGAAATTGTACTTAACGTTACAACTTTTTAAACAGACTGATATGAATCTATCCTTTTCAGACTAATGTTATATGAAGGAATGAAGACTAAATTCTGATGAACAACAGATAACATTGATGCAAAAACTGACACAAACAATCCAGTTTCTTTTGTTTTTTCAGTTATATTACGGTTTAGGTTTTACTATTGGCTCTAACATAAAATTAGCCAAATCCCCAGGAATATGTTTAACCAAACAAGGAAAAAAAAAATGGGGTCATTAAATAAACACATACTGTCCGTCATATTTCGTTCAATCTAGCTAAACAATAAAGAAAATCTATTTGTTTACAGACATCAAGCTAGGCTATATGGTAGCGCCATATTAATGCTTAATTTATGTTACTCACCCTCGTAGTTGTGGACGAACTTGATATGTCCCACTTCAAAGCTTTCTCCAGTTTCCTGATGGGTGCAGGTGAAAGAGCATCAACCATTCTGTGCACATTGTTAACATATATTAATAATAAAGCAATGGACAGCGTTGGTAAATCAATAAACTCGGTTACATAGCAGCCGTCCACAACGGACGTTCTAAAGTGAACGCACCCTCAACGGGGCAGGGATCATTTCATTGGTCAACACTACACCTAGCATTCTATTGGTTGGAGAATTTTAATAGGATTGTAACACAAAAAATCCAAGAGCACAGGAGAGATCTGAGAGGAGAAGATTTGCAAGTGCGCAGAATCGGTCTGAGTGTGAGGAGAAGGGCCAAAGCTGAGAGCAGGACATCTGTCCAAGCAACAACATATCTGAGTCCAAGCAGAAAGTTTGAGCACAAGCAGAGCAAATCCAAGCGCGAGCAGTGACTATTTGAGTGTGAAAATTATTACAAAATCTGAACGTAATATCAGTGAGAAATGCTCTCAAATTGAAAGAATGCACTCTTGAATAAAGATAGGAATATAACTCCATACATCTCACCCATAGTCGCCAAATGAAGTATCACTTCTCTGTCCATCAAGCCCTGTTTGAAATATGCGGCAAAAAAATACCTACATACACCCCTAAGAAGAACAGCTTATCCAAATAGCGTTCTTTTTTTATCCATTCTCATACAAGCTTTCCACCCGACCGCTGACACCATCAAAGGAACAGAAGAGAGCGGATGAAGGGAGGATAGAAGGAGGATTGGATGAGTAGGAGGTGGAGGAGGATGGCAGAAAATAGATGTTTCTGTCGATTTTGCAGGAGAAAATAAAGGCGTGCTGGACAGCGAGGCTTAAAGCCAAATCAATGTTGTCAGCAGCTGGCACTTAAGAAGGGGCCATTAAAGTTTAAAAAGTTTGGAAAGCTACGCTGGAATTAGGGCCAAATGGGTTAGAGGTAGGGGAGCACTGGCTTCCATTAAAATCAAAGCCAACGAGAGCTGACAGATCCTCTCAGGATTCCCTTCCTCTCTTTCTATCTCCCTCTCTTTTTCTGTCGGACATTAATTCACTGTCTCTCTTTCTTGTCCATCTAATTTCTTCTCTCTTCAAATTTGTTCACTCTCTCACTGCCTCTGTACTCGTCTCTCTGTTGATTATTTCCAAGTTAACTTTCCATCAATCTATCTGTTCTTCTACTCACCTCATGATATGCGTTTTATGCCCCCACAGTTATTGTCAGCAACTTTTGTGCATCACTCATTCTTTTCCTCTTTCTGTCTTTGTACTGGAGAAGTTGTTTCGCCTCACTCGCCACTCATTTTTACAGGACACTCCTTAGACAATAGACGCCCTCGCAAACTGAAACATGGAAACTACATTTGCCAGTTGCCATCCACAGAAAGTCAGAGACATTGGTTTTAAAACATTTTGTATGTTAGCTGACTTAAGTCACTGAAGTTAACTTTTATTTCCATTGATGGCTCAGAGTATCTGTTGGGTTAAAGCCTTATCAGGATCCTTGTCATAGGGTTTAAAATCTAAAGTTTTCACCTCCTTAATACTTCAGAAATGCCACATATGCAGTCAAGCGGAAAAGGTACAGTGCAGTGGGATAAACTACAACACCAATTAGTTTGCAAAATAGTTACATTTTGATGTTTGTTTGCGGTTTGTTGAGAAGCAGACACAGAAACGCTCTCCAGGGAGTGATACTAAAAGACACTCTTTTTGTAAAAGGATCGCTAAACATATAATACAAATACAAAGCTCAGAAAAGCTCCACTTTGATCAACAGGAAGTTGGGCAGCATGTTAACTGTGTTATAATGAATGATATTATACTACTATGTCTAGTCATAGTTACTTTATCTTTATTGTGACTATTATTGCCACTATTCATCACACCCCCAACCGGCACCTTCAGACACCGCCTACCAAGAGCCTGGGTCTGTCCAAGGTTTCTTCCTAAAAGGGAGTTCTTCCTCGCCACTGTTGCACTAAATGCTTGCTCTTGGGGGAATTACTAGAATTGTTGGGTCCTTGTATATTATAGTGTGGTCTAGACCTATTATATCTGTAAAGTGTCTTGAGATAATTCTTGTTATGATTTGATACTATAAATAAAATTGAATTGAATTGAATTGATATAGCACATATAAGTGATTGCTGCTGTGGCCTCTCCTCACATCTCCTCACTATCCGCTAGCTGCCTGTCCCCTGAACACACTGTAAAAAGAAACGCGGTCTCTGTAGACAGCCCAGGCTCCAAAAACAGCAACAAAAACAAACTGCACCAACCTGCACTACGAAACATAACAAACAGTGTTCCAGCCAATAACCGACAAGAAGGATTTGGGGGTGGGGGTTGGGGAGTTAGTGCATGGAAGGGAGGGGGAGGGGATGGGATGAGGAGGAGGGAGGGGCGAGCTAGCCTCCGTTTTGTTTGACAATACTTTGAACGTCAACAAGAAGTGATGTCACCCAACATCACTTAGAGCACCTTTAATAATACTGTTTGTTCTTGAAATGTGAGGCTTTAGAGATCCAGGTATTTTCTCACCTCAGAAACAACAGAAGTAGACGGATCGCCTATCAAAAGAAGAGCGGTACGGTAGTCATGATGTGCCAATCAAAGCAGTGAGCCTAATATAATAATGCAGTATTGGTGAGATGTTAATACTGGAAAACCGGACAGTAGTGTGTCCTTCATGGGGTTGGAAGCTGATATGTAGTTCTGCTCAGATAAAAGTCAGACCAAAGTCAGCGTCATTCCTGAATAAACAATATCAAGGAAACAACAGTAAATCAATAGCTTTAACATACAAGATACACCATCAAAAGAAAAAAAAACATTGTGTGTTACCAATAACTTGTTTGGTAAAGTGTCATCATTACCTTAACCTCTCTTCAGACATGTAAAAAGAAGTTGAATGCCCTGAATGCACATTTGCAACTTTGTGTTCATGTATGCACAAAGGTAATAACTTGAGTTTGCTTGTGTTGTGCAGCTGACTGTAGCAAGGTGACATCAGGTTAAAGCGTAACTCTCGCCAAAATGCAACCTAGGGTCTTTTTGTGAATGTACCCGAGTCAAACTTTAAAAGCATATTTAGGACGGAAGTGCCACTTTTAAGATGTACCGTATTTTTGTTTTTTGGTCAAATGGCCTTTTGAATGGGAGTGCTAGGGGCACTTATGCTAGCCTCAAAATAGCTATTTTTAAAACACTAAGAAGGCTCGACACAACATGAAACTTTGCTCGAAGTATCACCAGGGGCTCTACACCTTAACTACACCGGTGCACAAGGGATATACTAAATCTGTGGCTACTTGTTTTGATATCGACTCATTTTGACTGCCGAGGTGGTAGCGGCCGGAAACAACAAGAGCTACGGTGAGTTGTTCAAAGCCTCTCTTTTTAGTAAACTCTGGGTACACAAACAATGTTCTCAATGCTCGAGTTCATGTGTAGAGCCCCTGGTGATACTTCAAACAAAGTTTCATGTTGTGTCGAGCCTTCTTAGTGTTTTAAAAATAGCTATTTTGAGGCTAGCATAAAAGTGCCCCTAGCACTCCCATTCAAAAAGCCATTTGACCAAAAAACGAAAATACTGTAAATCTTAAAAGTGGCGCTTCTGTCCTAAATATGCATTTAAACAAAAGTTTGACTCGGGTACATTCACAAAAAGACCCTAGGTTGCATTTTGGCGAGAGTTACACTTTAACTACAGAAACTTTTAACAAAGTTAGGTTAACATGGAGTTTCATTGTTTGTTGACAAATTGCTGGGGTTTATTAAGTAGCCTGAAGGTGTTATTGGGCTGGTACACTGGGACTGGCTTTTTATTTATTTATGTATTTTCCTGCTGCTTGTTGTTTCACCTGCGGGTAAGGCAGAATGGTGAGTGAATTAAAATCCTGGCAGGGGGTAAGTCCCTGTCATACACAATGATGCTTTAGAAGTCGCAAATACATAATCACACACATATACACAAAGACACAAAAAAAATCAAGCACTCAAAAATGCACACACTACAACAAATGTATGCCATACACTGGATGTATACATAGCATCCAGCCACATGTGTACACATACACCAACTCAAACACCTAAGATTGCACAGACAAAGAAAACACATAGACTAATGTATATGCACAGATGTGTACGCATACACACACACCCACACACACACACACTCACAGCACACTGCCACATCTGGCCCCTCGTCTCTCAGTCTCAAGAGCCTCTCTGTTTACTTCCAAAACTTGGTTTCATCCTCCAACTACAGAACTGTGTGTGTGTGTGTGTGTGTGTGTGTGTGTGTGGGGAGATTAATAGATACCAGCCAATAGCTGGGAGAAGTGGATGTTTTTGAAAAGGTGTGATTAATGTTGGAAAATTAATTAGCCTATACTTCACACTGCCCAAGGCGATCATCATAGATCTGTGTGTGTGTGTGTGTGTGTGTGTGTGTGTGTGTGTGTGTGTGTGTGTGTGTGTGTGTGTGTGTGTGTGTGTATGCGTGTGCGTGTGCGCGTGCGTGCGTGCGTGCATGCATGCATGCATGTGTTAGTGTGTGATTCTCTCAGTCTGATGTAACCCAGCTCAGTCTTCCATTGAGTGTGGAATTTAATCTGTATTTCTCTCTCTATTGTTTGTGTTACTATCTATCAAGCATGTGTTCATGTTATTCTGCGGCTGTCTCTCTGTCCATGTTTTTGTTGTGTGTTACTGTTACACTCTCTACAACTGTCTACCTGTGGATGTCTGCAGTGTGTGTGTGTGTGTGTGTGTGTGTGTGTGTGTGTGTGTGTGTGTGTGTGTGTGTGTGTGTGTGTGTGTGTAAGGTAGAGTATAGCAGACTGATATCGCTTTATGTCCCCACTACATCTGTGTTACGTCGCTCTCAGTCTTTAGCCAGCCTGTCATTCAATCCATTGTCAGCACCCACCCAATCCAGCGTCTGGTTTGTGTAATACACTCAGATAGCTTCACAACCTCCCACCTATTTGTGTTGTGTGTGTGTGTGTGTGTGTGTGTGTGTGTGTGTGTGTGTGTGTGTGTGTGTGTGTTCTATGTGTAAGTGCAGGGGGAGCAAGAGAGAGAGAAAGGAAGGAGAATGGGAGGCAAGGTGAGCTGAGGCTCTGCAACTATGTGTGTTTGTGTGTGGGTGAAAATTGTACTTTTATTGTCCTTTAACCTTTGTCACACTTCTGTCCCTCTACTCCTTTACTCATCCATCCTCTCAGTCAAATACTTTAAATATTACACTTTATATTTTAGTTTATTTAGATGACTACCTTACGTAGCATTTTAAAACATACTGTAATTATGCAGTCTTGGCTATTTCCTCCAAACAAAAATAACTGTTCCACGAGTAATGTCATTCTGAAGATGGGCAGTGGACATTTTGAACATACCAGTTAATCAGCTTTTAATCAGACAGATAAGATGGTTTAGTCATGCTTGTATCCAGGTGCCTGGTTGACTTGTTGCCTGATTTTCACCTTTAAAACAGTAATTGGGTGAGACACCTAAGCTGAGAATGTTCCTTTCTAAAATTCAAAACGCGGTCCATTCATTTAACATCATACAATACAATTTGACTGCAGCTTACACAGGCATGCAGGAGCGAGCTTTAGTTACATTGGTACCTAAAGGTTTATATACCTCGGTGGACTGGTGTAACACAAACTGACCCATAACTTTCTTTGTGTAGTAAAGTGAAAGTGTTGTGTGGGTATTTGTTACTAATGAAATATGACAAAAACGTTTGACCGCACTTTGACGCACAAGTTTAAAGTAAGATGACTTTTCTTAGGTTACAGCAGACAAATAAACTGCAGCATAAAAAAAAACATTATGTTCTCATTTCTGCACCCACTTTATCCTTCATTTACCTGTCTTGTCCACCCAGACTAGACTCCTCCTAAACTACTCCTCAACACACTCCTAACACTTGCTCAGATCTCCCCCAAAGGCACTTTAACCCTTAAATCTCCTCTGCTGTCTTTTTCCCTCTACCTCCCTCCCCCTTTTCATCCCAGGAAAAGCTCATCCTTTCATCACAGCCTTCCCCTCCTCTCTTACAGCACATTTGCCTCCCACCCTCTTTTGCCTGTTTCTCAGCTGTACAAAAGGAAATCATCCATGAAAAATGTTTTGACCCTTCATAATTGCCGCTTCTCGCATGTTTCCCATCTCCCTGACACCAGAGCAACGCGCTTGCTAAACTGATGTCGGAAAGAGGTGGACTCAGACCCACACACACACTCATGCTGCATGCACACACCCAACCACCCAACCAGACTTATACATTTATGCAAATGCATAAGGTACACATGGAGACAGTCATACCAGACACAGACACAATCAAACACTTCCTCATTATATATGTATGCAGGGAGTAGACAAGATAATATAAGCACCTCCATAGCCCTGCATGTGTCTTGGGACTGTGTCACTGACTGTGAGGTTGTGTCTATGATCATTTGTGAGGTTTGTAGTGTTCCTATTATTATGTACACTGCCTGTGCACAATGCTGCATATATATATATATATATATATAAAATATATTAAAAAAAAAAAAAAATATATATATATATATATATATATATATATATATATATATATATATATATATATATATACACACACATATATTAGGGCTGTCAAAATAACGCGTAAAAAAAAAACCCCGCAGATTAATCTATTCCATATTGACGTTTGACCCGCAGCCGTTCTAGCCACCATTTGACTGTAAAATGAAGGAGGGAGACGAGAATGTGCTGCCTGGATCATTAACTGGAACATTTACTTGTAAAAATCTTCTTCCTGCCAACCCTGGCTACCGAAATCTGGTGCCACTGATATGTCTGCGCTTCTCTCTGATGCTCAGAAGACGATACAGGCAACACAAACACCGCTGCATGTGACGCTAGTTAACACTATACTCAACAGCAGCTAACGTTAGCCTACCGCTAGCTAGTAGCTGGATTAAACACGATTAAAATGCTGACAGCTAACGCTAAACGGTGTAAAGTTTGACTGTGTTTTACTGTAGAGGATTCAACACCAGAATGTAACAATCTGCAGCTGCCGTGGAGAAACAACACAGACGGTGCGTTCAATGAAACTGGTAAACTACACCCTCGTGGTGCATTTGAAGTTATTGTAAATGTCCTTTTCCCACCTGGTGGTTGTTTTTGTCGTTCAACAGCAATTTACTAGTGAAATAAGTTATTGTTATTGTTATACCTTATTATTAAATCATTTAATTTTGACCATATGGCCTTAGCAATAAACAAGCCGTTCTTTAATGTCACCGACTGTTGTTTAGTACCCTTTTCTTTTCTTTTCTTTTTTTATTTTCGGTTCAGGCACCGTTAATTATGTATGCGATTAATTTCGATTAATTAATCACAGAGTATGTAATTAATTAGATTAAATGTTTTAATCGATTGACAGCCCTTATATATATATATATATATATTATTATTAATATTTATTATTATTATTATTATTATTATTATTATTATTATTATTATTATTATTATTATTATTAACAGACAAAAATTGAGCATTGGAATATACACATGTCAAATGAAAACGATCAAGAAAAAGGAAGGTTTTTTTAGGTTACATTTTAAATAACAGATTCAATTTCTCATTGTTTCTCCTATGTTTTTAACATATTGTTTTACACAAATTTCTGTCTCAAATGTGAAAAAAATGATCTAAATGTGAGGAAAGTGAGCTAAAACTCATCTGATAAAATGTTTGATCATGTCAGGCTGACAACAATGCTCTTTTTCTTAGATCCTCTAAAAAAGATATCTCACAAAGTTTCTAATTTCTATTAAATCATTAGCTACAGTCCACTACACACACAGACATTTTAGGCTCTTAATTCCTCAACATGTGTGCGTTTACCAGGTGCTGAGGAATGTACAGCAGAGCCTAGAACATGTGTGTGGTGGACTGCTGCTCATGATTTAATGAAAAGAAAAATATAAGAAATGTGTGCTGACCTTTATATGTGAATTCAATGGACTTTTTCTCCTGACTCGTAGCACCATAAAGGCTTTCAAATGACTTAATATTAACGTGACAATAGAGCCCTCTCCTTCCTTTGATTTGCTCATAGAGGTGAGAGGAGTGGGAGAACAGAGTTGTATCGGTGTAATCATACAAACACATGCACGCACACATACATACAGACAAAATGCAGACATGTCGCTGAATATGTTTAGAACAATGCACACAACAAGCACTCCTTCATATTTATTCACAAACAGACCCATGTCCTTACAGACACACACACACAAACACACACATTCACATGTACAGACCCTCACATACTGCTAATAACAGGCCAACCTAATACTTAGAGACACTTTAATTTGGGATGAATGTCAGCGCTAATCCAACCTTAAAGGAGAATTCCGGTCGATTTCAACACGTAGCTCTGTTGTTTGTAAATTTGGAGTGCTGTCAGGAGCGAGAAAAACGAAAACAATCGGTGTTGCCTACACTGTGTTATCCTCCTGCTACAGTTTGCACCCAGGAGGCTGAAACAGGGCAAGTTTTAAACGTGCTTTTAGCCTCTTAACAAGTTCGAAATGTCATTACAAGTGCCTACCCATGTGAAGTGATTCCTTCCGAGTGAGCACAGTGAATCTGACTGCAGTAGATGTGAAAGAAATGCATGAAAGTTGTGCTAATTCAGCTCTGTTTAGTTTAGGTGTTGAGACGGCAAGACGAGTGCTTCGAACTACAAACTACAACACCGAAAAGTGATACAAACATATTTTCAAAAATAGGCATATGCTTATTTTTTTAAAGTAAGTGCTGTAGTACAACTTGCAGGTGACAAGTTATAATTGAGGTAAATTTGGAGACACTACCTTATTTAATCATTAAATTAATAAATATTTTTGTTGTATCTCTTTTCGGTGTTGTAGTTTGTAGACGGTCCCTAAAGGCCGTTTTATAGTCGTGCGTAGAATCGACGGCGTACCCCCAAAGACCCCCGCAGACCCCTCCGCGTCTACGCCGGACCCTACGCCGTAGCCTGACGTGCACCTCTCCAAAAATGTAACTACACGTCGCGGCCACGCAAGTCGCTCGGCCGTGGCTTGGTAGCGTTGCTCTTCCCCCAACTCATTTCCTGGTTCTCCTCCAAAAACAACATGAAATCAAGGAGAGGGTGAACTTTTCATGCTACAGATTTCCCACCATTGTCAGAAAGCACAGGGGAGACACTTTGTTTCTCTCACTATGCCTCTAGAGTCACAACTTGCTCCAAAGACAATTGCCGTCACTCTTTCACTTTCTCCCTCGCTCTATCACCCACCCCCCCCCACACACACACACATGCCGGCTCAAGGCACACACCAACGCACAAGTAAACAAAGAGTTTCGCGATTGACCCTCCGGAAACCACACACCCCCTAGCGTTCTGGCGTGAAATGCACCGCGATGCAAAGCAACACGTTCAACCCTGACGCAGAACTCCGAAAGGGTCACGACGCCGTGGGAGCGACGGTGTAGCTATGGCGTGGAGTTTGCGCACAACCGTAAAACGGCCTTTAGTCTTGCCGTCTCAACACTGGAACTAAACAGAGCTGAATTAGCACAACTTTTATGCATTTCTTTCACATCTACTGCAGTCAGATTCACTGTGTTCATTCAGAAGGAATCACTTCACATGGGTAGGCACTTGTAATGACATTTCAAACTTGTTAAGAGGCTAAAAGCACGTTTGAAACTTGCCCTGTTTCAGCCTCCTGGGTGCAAACTGTAGCAGGAGGATAACACGGTGTAGGCAACACTGATTGTTTTCCTTTTTCTCGCTCCTGACAGCACTCCAAATTTACAAACAACAGAGCTACGTGTTGAAATCGACCGGAATTCTCCTTTAAGCTGCAAAAAATGACTTCCACTCCCCTTCCTTTACTTCCCTTTCTTCTTTCCATCTGTCCATCTATCTGTCCATCCACCACCTCTCCTCTACTGTACTCACTGCATGCTATCGAGCAACCATCCCATTTTTATCTTTCTTTCCATCTGCCTTCCTCTCACCTTTTTTCTATCGATGTCTTCCTCACTCCATCCCTCCTTGTAAGTCTCTCATCTCCACTACTGTAATCTATTCTCTTCCCTCCCTCCCTTCCTCCTTCCTCTGTTCCCCTCCCCTCAGTTTGTTTTCACGATGTTTCCAATGTTATGCAAGAGAAACCAGTAATTTCATTGCCATTACCTCACATAAACATGCACCTATCTCTCCTCATTCTCCCATCCCCTTTGCCATGCTCAAGTTCATTTTAGGTTTTCATTGTTATGGCAAGCAGACTGTCGGAATTAGATTTTAGTTATGTTGCCAACCGTGACTGAGTCCTTTCCTCTGTAAGGATATACAGTAGCTGAACCCTGGCAGCTTTTATTGGGGAGCCGAAGGGAAGATGACAGTTGTGCGCCAGGGACCTGTTAAAGGCATACCTTGACATTTAGAGATGTATTGTGGCCAAGCACATGGGAAGAGAAGTGCATGTATTAGTTTTTACGGGCTATACTGTGAAGAATATTGTTGTCATTGTTACTATGTCTTATTAAAACCAAGCATGGCGGGCTAATGAGAAAGCTGTACACAGTAGTCTTTTGTATTAACTGAATAACTAAAAAAAACATTTTTTCCAAAATTTTGTGTGGAAACAGGACTATTGTGACGATAATGCACACATAGGAAGCTTCTTTATATCTAGAGTAACATGAGCTCAGTGGCATTTACACTTGTCCATGGACAGCTCCAAAAACATTCTAATATTCCTATAACGAAAGGATTGTGGCCTAACTGACTATTAGTCATGCCAACTTTGCACCTACTGTACCACCTCGCCTGTTGAAATTTGGGAAATGTGGACTCCCATAAAGCATTACAAATAAACCGTAATTTTCTATAAATGAATTCACCTATCTTGCTGAAACATATCAGTAGTTTTGTCGGTGCATTAGTTGAAGTGACGAAGACATGATGTGATTGTTTTTTTCTTTTGTTTTTTTCCCACTAGGGGTATTGTATTTAACAGCAAAAATGTTAAGAGAAATGATGCTTAGGATTATTATTTTTTTTCCTAGAGCTAGGGGAGGTTGAGTGATTTCATTACTGCATGCTTTACTTGGTGATGTTAATCCCATCTGGGGAGTATATATACAGTAGACACCAAAATTCTACCCATAGGATTAGCACCTGCTATAATCCCCATGTCAACCTCCTCAATTGTACCAATCAACATACCTTTAATCTACAGGGTAAGATAAATGTGGATTGGACATTTTCACACCCAGGACACTTTAGATTGGAGAATGGAAATTAATAATACAGGAGATATTGTAGAATTTGAGTATCTCACTGAGTGAAAACCTCTGGGCTATTAGGGATGACTCAATCTTTAAGGTTACCTCAGTCGGTTACCTGCCTATCTATCTTCAGGTTAATGGCTAATAGATGTACTGCTTTTAACTGCACAGATATTTAAAGGCAACATGAGCATACCTCTGCTCTGCTCCATCATGCAGGAAGTGTGTGTGTGTGTGTGTGTGTGTGTGTGTGTGTGTGTGTGTGTGCTGTGTGCTGTGTGCTGTGTGTGCTGTATGTTGTTTATACAGAGCGCGATGTGCCCCGTCAGCCAATGTGAAATCATTAGTTATACTAATTGGTTCCTAGCTGTTGGAGTTTCTGAATCCCTCATTCGTCTCTTCTCCTTTTTTCCTTGTTCATCTTATCTCCCTCTCTTTATGTCCCCCATCCTCTCTCAACCACTTCTGATGTGACATTTTCTCCTCTGTCATCCTTTCATCCCTATCTTTTCCTCTTCTTTTTGCACTCATAGCTATTTTTTTTGCACATTTTTTCACTTCCCCTCTCCTTATTTCTAAAATGAAGAACATGAATAATGGGGATACTGATGTCTGCTGAGATTACCGCCCAGCCTTGGGGTGTGTGAGTGTGTATGTGAGAGAGAGGAAATGCAAGAGAGCAGTGCTTCCTTGAACAGTGAAGATTGCAGAGTAAATAAATAAGCAAGCATAGCAGTCAATAGAAACCAAGATTGTGTAATGATTCTCGTTTGAAACCCAGCTTGTATCAATCTGAAAATAGGAGGAGTGGACTGAAGGAATGCAGGGAGAAGGGTCAGGAGGGATAGAGGCCAGTGGGGGTCTAGAAATGGGGGAAAGGGAGGAGAGATGATTGGAAGTGAGAGGAAAAGAGAAGTGCTGGTCTTTGAAGAACAAGAAAATCACTACTGTCTCTCAGGGTCTCTGTCTATATCTCTCTTCTTTTCTCTCTTTCATTTAATCGTCCATCTTTCTTGTTTTCATTGACAGTTGTCTCAAAGTGTAATTTTAGTTTGCTCTCTTTCCTCTCTGGAACATATGTACTGTATCTGCCTCTGCTTCTCTCATATTCATTCTCTTCTGAATGCTTCTCCTCTTCCCATGACTGGATTAACCCAACACAGGTTTAATGAGCTGTGGGTTTCCACTGACCCTCCACTCTTCCCGCTCTCTGTGTATTGGGTATCTGACCAGTTACATTATGTAGTAACTATTCTGCATTCTGCCATTTTGGCTAAGTCTCTCTTGTAAAAGAGATATTGTATCTATCTTAAGAGAAGTCCTGGATAAATAAAGGTACATTTTGTGTGCACAGTACAGTGCACACTAGAAACAACACATATCAGCTTTATTATGTTAGACTCAGACATCAATCAGTGCTACTCTGCTGGAATACTATACCCAACCCCAGGTTTGCAATGTGTCAAATGAATTTGTGGTAATGTGATTAAACACAAATCTATTTAGGAATGTGTACCTTTTAAACAATATCAACTAAATGTATAAAGGTCAGCCAATACTTTATCAATAAATCCTGTTCAACAAGCATAAACATGTAGACATGTAGTAAGCGATATTTTAATCTTCTCTGTTTGAAGTCTGTCATCCACCTCCGCTATGTTTTACACAAGCATAGCGTGCTAGCTCGGCTAATAGCACATTTTTACAAACAAAAAGCTGTCTTTGTGAAGTCTAACTGTTTACTGTTACTTATCAAAGTGACACATTACGTTTTGGTAGAAGTAATCAGTAATGTAATTTAGTTACCTTTTTCAATGAGGTAATGTGTAGTAGTAACTGTAACTAATCACTATTTTTCAGTAACTAGCACAACACTGTTTTTGACACATGGTCCTTATGTATAAGTCGACCACAGAGAGTATAGTAATCCCCTAGGGCAATGTGTTCTCTCTTTCTCCATATCCACAACCCCAGTTTCTTTTCTATTTTTTATAAAAAACAACTTTTTTCCCTTTCTGTTTTTCTGTATGCTATTTTAGGCACTAATACAATCCATGTGAGCTCACTACCCTACAGCAGTAACATCAACTTCTGTGCATCAATGTTCATGTTTTATATATTATTTTATTGTCTTTCTTCTTTCTTTGTGTTTGTTTGTCTTTCTTTTGTTCTTCATGCATTGCTCTAAAATCAAAGTTTTCTAAATCATTTCTCTTTTATGTACACAGATCTTTCTAGATGCCAACACCATCAGGCTGGGCAACATTCCCCATGGCAGCGCTGTGGACCCCCTGGAGGGGGCGCCAGCAGGTACTACCTACACCAAACAGACTGTGTACGAGCTTTGTGCCTGCGCTAATGGCAAGCTCTACCTGTCCCCGGCTGAGAAAGGCTCTACCTGCCAAACCACCAGTAACTTTTGTCTCTGGAGCTGAAAATGGGAGGTCAACAGACACCCGGGACATATGGACTATTAGAGTTTGAAGCTAATGCTAGCCAACGGACTTAATCAACATGGATTATGGCTTGGTGGGAAGCTAATGCCAGCTAACGTACCGAATCCACATGGATTGTAGCATGGCAAGAAGTTCATGTCTGTTAACCAATCAAATTATATGGATTACAACTGGGCAGGAAGCTAATATTTGCTAACATACCACATTAACAAAAAGACTGTGGCTTGGTGTGAAGCTACTGTCAGCTAAAGGACTGAATCAACATGGACTAGAGCTTGGTGAGAAGCTTTTGCCAGCTCACCAACCAAATTAATATGGATTGGTCAGTTGCTAATGCTAGTCAAGAGGATGAATGACATGGCGGGAAGAAAAAGCAGGTTAGCTGGTGGGTATGCTGCTATGACGCTACTCATGGACATCAATGGACATTCTCACTCTGGGGCTCTCGTTGGCTGTCTTTGCCATTGTTGAATTGCTGCCATGATGTTTTCTGAAAGTCACAAGGATTACATTTTGGGGTTTCCTGAGAACTGTGAACTCCCTTACTGGAAATCTCATGATTTTGTTAGGATGAACAGATACGGTGATGGACTGCAAACGCGCCAGCAGGGACATGGACAAGGACTCAGTTGGCTATTAGTCATTAGTGTGGACTTTAGTTAAGCCTTGCAGGTAGTTAACAAATAAATCAGACAATGGTTTAGTCTTGTGGGAAGCTAAGGCTAGCTAACGGACCAATCTATACCAGAAAGGCCTTCCCCCTCTCCCCCTTTAGTCTTTTAACCCAAACATTGACATGTGACCCTTCTGTATTAATCTGCACCTGATAGTGAATATGCTGGCCGACCCCACTTTTCATAAGATAACTAATGCAATTAATTGTGCTTCAACGTTGCATTCACCAGCTTTTTCCCCCTTATATTTACATTTTTTTTTTCACATCTACTTTTATCTTATTTTAGTTCTCTTTTCTGAAATATTTTTCGTGTTATCTCTTTGAATCCTGTTGTTTTTCCCTTCAACATCCTTGTAATGCTCATCAGTACCAGATGCAGGGTTTCTCCCCCTCACCACCAAAAGACATGTCTTTTGGTTTCCGTCTCTCTGGAGTCATTCTATCTGGGCATGTGATGCTTTCTCGCCAGACAGAAACAAATGGAATGAAGAAAATGAAAAGTGAAAAAATTAAGGCTCAGGTGGATGCTATGGCAGACCGACCATTTTATGGTATAGGGCCAAACCTCCAGTCAGGCAGAGGCACCAGTCGGGCAACAGCCAGACCAATTTTGGTCTTGTTATGGACCATTATGCATCTTCATCCAGCGTTCCTTGTCGGTCAGACTTTTTTCCTTCTTTTTGCATGACCTTTCTGCTGTTCTTGCTAAGCCCTCTTTCTTCTTGGTCATGTTGGTTTTCTTTGTCATTGAGTAACATTTCTAACCCCACTCTCCTTTTTGTTCTTTCTTCAGCTTATTCTTAATTCAGTATTTTTACCTCCCATTACTCTCTTTTTGCCATCCCAAACTCAAATATCAGGAATAATGCCCCTTTCCTCCCATACTATGCCCCCTTTAAATTTCTGCAACCTAAGCAAGAAAAGTCAAGAAGGTCCAAAATATTGTTTTGGGGGTTATTTTTGATATATAGTCAAATGGGGGGAGAGAGAATCAGTGTAAATGGCCTCGAGCTGGCTAACCTAGCGCCCAACCTCTGCAATGTCTGGAAATCAGCAGATTTGTGTGGCAGAAATCCCTGTGGAAGACATAGTGGATGGAATTGGTTGTATGTCTACGATTGGATTAAGGCCCTGAGGCGTACTTTTTTTTTTTTTTTTTTTTTTAAACAAAGTGATACACAGGTGCCTTTGCTGCTGTTGGTGAAAGCACATTACAGTCTGAACGTTCACACTACCCTCAGTGGACCATCTGCAAGTGTCTCTGGAAAAAACTATATATTTATCGATCTACCTATCTATCTATTTCGTTTTCTGTCTTTCCTCCCCTGCTCTCCTGGTTTTGTAGAACTCTCAGTATATCCAGCTGAAAAAAGAACAATTCAATCCTGGTTTAAAGTTTAATTTTCTGGTGTGTATGGTTTTATTCTTGATAATAAAAAAAGCACAAATTATGCCATGTATATAACAATACCAATAAAATACAAAATAAAATAATATTGTTTTTAAAGAGAATCTCTGGAGTCTTCAGTGTTGTTAAATTTGTAATTATCGCTTTTATGTTTCTGTGTTCCCAAGAGAGATGAAAATGCTTCCCTGATGATTACAATCGTAATAACTATATGTTACTGACATTTCCACATTATTTCATATGATTTAATTTAATTTTCAAAATTGTGTTGGCTTCAGAGGTGTCCTGACACAATTTACAGACAAAACATCTAAAAGATGTAGCTTTTACTATACAAATTGTTATTGTATTTACAAATCTGGATACCAATCCTACTTCTGTGAACCTTTAGGCTGCAGACTCACCGTTTCCTCCTTCACAGTTATAAAATGAAAACAAAATAATTCTGAACAATTCAGACACAAAGAAGGATGTTCTTTATATTAGCTTAGTTCTTTTTACAATGTGTGTAGTTTTGGGGTAGGCATTGCTTTACTGACATAAGTTGTTACTTGAAGCACACACTAGTGTAGGAAATATGCTACTCACCACTGAATCTGACTTAATGTCCTGCCCACAACACTATCTGACTATCTTTTACTGTATTATGTTGAAAGTTTCTAATTTAAAAATAGACACATTGTCCCCTTACTTGTATGACAGTATAACAGTGGTTGACTCTTTGTGTTGCAGTGTCAAATGGCAGCATTCACATGAGCTGCCCTGACAAACTTATCTATGACACTACCGCACACACAAACATACACACTCAAACACACACACACACACACACACACACACAAAGCAGAGGCAGAGTATTGTCAGTGGATAATGAAAGTGTGTATTTTATTTGAATGACAAGCGCCGTCAAAGCAAGCAGAGGACTGAGATAATATTTTCTCATTTCCCCTTTGCTTGTTGAGACACGTTACTGAGAAGAGGAGAATGGTTTGGTTAATCACTACGTATGAGAGAAGAAAGGGGGGGGGGGCAGATGGAAATAGAAAGAGGATGAATGATGGTGGAGAGGTGGAGGTGAGATAAGGTGCTCTGTTTCCATGAATGGCCAATACATTTTTGGTCATTTCATAACCAGGGGCACAACTGTGAAATATGTTGGAGTGGAAAGACTGTATTATCAGTAGTTGTGTTGTGATGGCTGTCGTTAGTAATGGCCGCTTCTCTCAGCTTCTTTCAGCTTCTCTCAGCCTTCATAAATATACCTGCCTGCTAAAGCATACTGACAGTTCTCATAAAGAGAGTACAAACAGGCTGACCTAAGAGATTAAGGAAAAGGAAAAAGGGTCCAAATGTGGTCTAGGAAATGCAAAAAAGTAAGGTGTGATTGTATGGCTCCCCAAACATGCCATGAATGGCTGTTAATCTTCCTCTCTATGGTGAAAACACTCCTGGAGTTCTCAAAAGCCTGTACACCATGTTCTCTTTGTAATGACATGCATCGACGGCTCTGTTTTAGTTACAATTCTGTATATTTTAACGTTTGATTAAGTTTAATGTTCGATGTTAGAAAGCATGCATTAACACTACAATATTGCTACTCAAAAGGAAAAAGGAATAATCTGTTTATGAATGCATAGATTGTTGTCTTCCAGAAATAATAATGTTTACATGACTGGAGCACTGAATTTTGGTTCTGAAAAATATAATCTTGTTATGAGTCCAGAAACCTGGCCTTGGTAGATGAGGATAGTGCAGAGTGAAGTATGGTGGTCCTGAGGGAGTATAGTGATGTGGAGAGGAAATAAAATTTTAAAACTGCCCGATGATCTGTGTGATCTACTGCTGCATCCGCAGTGGAAGTGTAAATGGGGCCTCTGTTTTCATTGGTTTTATGGACATTTGAATTGTTTATTACAAAAAAAAGTAATCATAAAGCCTTACAGAAGGGTATATTTATATATAAAGTTAGGGTATATAAAGGGTATATAAAGTTTCTTTGAATGTTAGCAGGCTATATATAGTTGACTGACTTCAGACTGATCTTATAGATATAAATGTTGCCCTTTATTGTCTACAGTCATGAACGCATTTTGTATATGCTACAACAGTTTTACACAAATGCACACATATGTGTGCGTGTTTGTGTGTGTGTGCGTGTGTGTGTGTGTGTGTGTGTGTGTGTGTGTGTGTGTGTGTGTGTGTGTGTGTGTGTGTGTGTGTGTGTGTTCGAGGAAAAGGGAGGAGTACCCAGGGCCCAAAAAGATGCTGGAATAAATAGCTGTGGATGCGGGGAGGGGCCCATAGGGAATGCCTTTTATGTTCTGGTGAGTTATTTTTTTGTTTTTCCTGTATTTGCAACGACTGTAGCTTGTGTATAAATGCTGTAGCTGTTAGATGATTTGCTTTTTGTTTGTTTTTTCTAAATGAGCCATTTACTTTTTTTGCCATCACAAATAATAAAATGTATCAATATTAAAAGAAATGTGCATATTTTAATTTATTACAGTTTTTTAGGATCGCTATGACACCTTTTTCAATACTTACTTACTTAACAACTTTCCTAAACTCTTAACACATTTAGCACAACATCTGTCTGCGTAGGCTATACAATTAACACATTTCTTGTTGCTTTGACACAAAATGCATACAGTTAACACAAACTTACAGTTTTTTCTGATCACTATGACAATTTTTTCAATACTTTTAACAACTTTCCTAAACTCTTAACACAGTTAGCACAACATCCGTCTGTGTAGGCTATACATTTAACATATTTCTTGTTTCTTTGACACAAAATGCATACAGTTAACACAAATGTAAAATGCTTGAACTTCTTTTACACACATGTCAGAACAGATAACATCACGTATAGGCTAAAGTGAAAGTGAACAGCTGTTCACAAATTAACTTAAATATACCCCCTCCATTTTATTCCATTGCTACTGAGAGACAGCTGATTGAAGTTATGCAAATAGATCAATCACAGCTGATTGATATCTAGGAAACACACTCAGGTGTTGAGGTTCTTTCAATCGCATGATCATATGTTACTGTACTGTAGTAGTACATACAGTAAAAGAGGACCTATTTGGGCTGATTTTGTGTGGAAAATGAACAATACAGATGAACACAAAGAAAGTAAAAAAATTGCTGCACGAGTGAGAGGAAGACGAGTACCAGGACAATTCTGTCTCTGTCTTCTTTTTTTCATACAGTAAACCGTACATTCTATAAAGCTACTCTGAGATGGGTCATTCATTTTTTGTATTGAATTTCTGCAGAAAAAGAAACAAAATGCATGCATTTACTAAACCCAACAAAACAAAAATGTAGAGAGGCTTCAAGAGAAACTGCAATGTAAAACACAATCTATGATCAATACAATATACTATTCTAATCTATTGTATAAGGGCAGACCTGACACATATGAAATAATTTAGTTTCTGTAATTCCATCTGATGTTAGTGTTTTGTATGACATTGTGCAGTGATTGACTAAATGTTCCTGTTGGAAGAGAACATGTGATAGTGTTTTGGAAGAATTATTTGATTTTGAGACATGTTTGCATTGTTTTGGTGGACATAGTGTATTGTGTTAGTAAATTATTTTATTTTGAAAATTAGTGTTAGAGTTTAGTTTTCAATGTGTGATTTTGAGCATGAAATTAACTGTTTTGTCAATTGTGTGTTGTAGGTGTGTTGGTGTGTTAAGAGTTTGAAAAAATTGTCATAGCAATCGGAAAAAACTGTAAAATGCTTGAACTTCGTTTACACACAAGCTCCACCAAGACCAAAACAATGGATTATTATTGACAAATTTGCAAATGCTTTCACACTGTATGTCAGAACAGATAACATCATGTTCTAAACCTAACTTATAGGCTAAAGTCAAAGTGAACAGCTGCTCATATTGTAAATTGAAACACAAATATATCCCCTGGATTTTATACAGAAACAGCTGATTGAAGTTATGCAAATAGATCAATCACAGCTGATTCCCTTCTAGGAAACACACTCAGGTGTTGAGGTTCTTTCAATCGCATGATCATATGGTAGTACAGTAAAAGAGGACCTATTTGAACAATATACTGTAGATGAACACAGAAAGTAAAAAAATGCCTTCACGAGGGAGAGGAAGAGGAGTACCAGGACAATTCTGTCTCTGTCTCCATTTTTTCATAAACTGTACATTCTATAAACTACTCTGAGATGGGTCACTCATTTTTTGTATTGAATCTCTGCAGCAAAAGAAACAAAATGGTAGCTGGGTTGGTTCAGTGGGTAGAGCAGGCACATATATACTTGGAGGTTTATGCCTCGACGCAGAGGTCCAGGGTTCAAATCCGACTTGTGACGATTTCCTGCATGTCTCCCCTCCCCTTTCTCAACTAGCTGTCCTGTCAAATAAAGGCGGAAAAGCCCAAAAAATAATCTTAAAAAAAACAACAACAAAACAAAAATGTAGAGAGACTTCAAGAGAAACTGCAGTGCAAAACACAATCTATGGTCAATACAATATACTATTGTCTGTTGTATAAGGGCAGACCTGACACATATCAAATAATGCAGTTTCTGTAATTCCATGTGTTGTTAGTGTTTTGTATGACATTGTTCTATGATTGACTAAATGTTCCTGTTGGAAGAGAACATGTGTTAGTGTTTTGGAAGAATTATTTGATTTTGAGACATGTTTGCATTGTTTTGGTGGACATAGTGTATTGTATTAGTGTATTACAGTTTTTCTTGATTGCTTTGACACAGCAGTCAACTCAAACTCCACATTTTTCAAAACAGTTAACACACAGGCTGAAACAGTGGCACTCATGGTCAAAATGACACATTTTGTTTGCAAAAGGCTCTAACTGTGCCAAAACATTTAAAATATGCAACAAAAGAAAATGTTGCCTTCAAACAACACAACTTGCAAACAAGTGTATGAGCTCTTCCAATCAACCATTACACAGTGGACAACAAAATACAAAATACAGCACTCACTGCGAATCAGTGCACCATTGCTTGTTATTGTAGCCTATTACTCTACGTAGCTTTCATGCCAGTGACATTTGTTGACAAATTTGCCTTCTTGCAAAGAATTGGATCCAGAATCAGAAATGCTTTGATGCACATTTTATTGATTCCATTGATCCTTATTTTGAAACTGTGGCTGAAATACTGTAAATATTACACAAAATACATGTAAACCAAAATAAAATCTATTAGAGTATAAGAAATTAAGAAAATAAAAATAAAATCTATTACAGTAAAGTATAAACATCTATTACTGTAGAGTATAAGAAATAGCCACTATTGAAACTCAGTCTCTTCTGTCTTAGACCTCTTCCATCCATGTTGGCAAAGAACAACACAGACGCTGCACCTTTAAGGCCTGCAGACTGATTGCTAATTGAAGATTTGTGTGAAGGAGTGTCAAACAGGTGCTTCAGTGATTTCATACTGATGTAGGTAGTTTCTAATAGTTTGGAACAGATGGTTTCTGTTTGATTACCATAGCTAAAACAATGGAGTTTGGACTGCTTGAATGACATCCATGTTAACTGTTCTGCAAAAGGGTGGGGAAAATGTGTCAATCCAATGAGAAAGGGTTAACACATTTGCAAGCGGTGTCTTCTGCTCTGCTGAGACAGTGATGATGAAAACCGAATGTATCCCAGTTTCTTTAAGCAGGTCAAAGCAATCAAGAAAAACTGTAACTGTTTTGCCAATTGTGTGCTGTAGGTGTGTTGGTGCGTTAAGAGTTTAGGAAAGTTGTTAAAAGTATTGAAAAAATGGTCATAGCGATCGTAAAAAACTGTAATGCAGTGACACTATGGCAATAACAAAAAATGCTTCCTTTATTTCCACTTGTAGCTCTGAGTATTGTGGAGATGAAGCCTCTCATCATTAGTGGCTGTGTTGGGGAAAATGTGACATTCAAATGCACAGAGTGGAACTCTTGGACAAATGTAAAACCTTTTGATAAGTACGTTTGTTATGGACCATGCTCGGAAGACAAACACATCATCATCAAAGCAGCATATGGAGAGACTAAACATAAAAAGAGAATGAAGTTGACTAACAGAGCAAAAAGTTTATTTGTGACTTTCACTCTCCAAATGTCAGACTCTAAGACATATTACTGTATTACTGTATTGTATAAGGGCAGACCTGACACATATCAAATAATGTAGTTTCTGTAATTCCATGTGATGTTAGTGTTTTGCATGACATTGTGCAGTGATTGACTAAATGTTCCTGTTGGAAGAGAACATGTGTTAGTGTTTTGGAAGAAGTATTTGATTTTGAGACATGATTGCATTGTTTTGGTAGACGTAGTACATTGTGTTAGTGTATTATTGTATTTTGAAAATCAGTGTTGGAGTTTAGATTACAATGTGTGATTTTGAGAATGAAATGAACTGTTTTGCCAATTGTGTGTTGTAGGTGTGTTGGTGCATTAAGAGTTTAGAAAAGCTGTTAAAAGAATTGAAAAAATTGCCATAGCGATCGTATAAAACTGTATTGTGGAGTGGACATATTTGACAGTGATCCATTAATAGAGGTGAATCTTAAAGTTACAGATGGTGAGTTAATGCTCTTCTTTCCTATTTTAATTTTTTTATTTTAAATACCACCCCTTTGTCAAAAAGTAACAAATGTTCAAATTAGTGATACATTAATATACTGTATACTGTGTCTGTTATTTTCAGCTGAGGCTTCCGATCCCCAGACAACTAATTTTTTGTTTCACTGATTACTGATATGTCTACGTCATACACAACCCTTATTACAACAACTTATGCAACACAACAGGCCGGTATGAAGTGTACTCATCTGAACATGATACATACGTTTTAATTTTAAGTTAAATGAAAATGCAGAGTTTAAATAATATGTCCATTACTATGAGCTGAGACATTATTTTATTTTATTTAACCTTTATTGATACAGGTAATCTCATTGAGACACAGGGTCTCTGTTGTAAAAGAATATGCAGTTAAATGATGAATGGAAGTAAATATACGTCCTCAACAGGGTTACACATGCTAACTATTTTAATTATATACTGTACTTAACTGAAAACACAAGTCTGCCTAATCAACCCGTTCTCACTCCCAACTCGTAAAACACTGATGTTGGGTCAATTGCTCTCAGCACCAGATACCGACGCAAAAATCACCCTTTAGCGTCTGTATGGAACACACCGGGCACAGCAGCAGCTTGACCGCGGCGCTGTAAGATGACGTAGTATTAGGAGCGACAACGGTAGCGAGTAGTATGAAAGAACGAAAATCTGCATAATGAGGTTGAGTGGTGGATGGGTCAAATAACACAGAGACTGGGGTTCGTGTCCTGTTCTTGTCCAGCATGTCACTGAAACGTACATTTTTGTAACCCCACCCGTCATCTTTTCCTGAACCTAACTGTCCCATTCTTGTGCCGCATGTCAGTTAAACGTACGTTTAGAGACGCCAAGAGTTCCGTCCAAGCGCGTCTAAATATGACGCTAAAGGAGACTTTTTGCGTCAATTACAAATGCCAAAGGCACCTGACCAAGCATCGCTTTTTAAAAAATATTATGATCAAATAAACCCATGTTTAAAACATCCTCTTTACTAAACATGTGCTTTCCTTAAAATCTTGACATCTTAACATTTTAATTGAATGTCTTATTAGTACACTTAACTAGACCTACAGTATAACTATGAGGATGTGAGTAGTGAGCTGCAGTTTAAAGTGTAATGAAACCTGTTACTGTAATATCTCTCCTTTTCTCTCTTTGGCCAGGAAAGGTACCTCATTGGATTGCAGGTTTGATTTTCTTAATAATAACCACAGTGATGTGCGGACTGATTCTTATTTGGAAGATGAAGAAGAAACAACCGAGTAAGATACAAAAACCAACTGTGTACAGTGGCGGTTGGTGTGATAAATATTATTAAATATCTACCCCAAAAAACACGGTTATGAATATAAATAAGTAACGATATATAGCATGTGCATCAGACGTTTAAGATCGGTTATTCTATGTGTTTTTCAGTGGAAGAAGAAGATGCAGGAGAGGTGAGTTTTTGCCATTTTAAATCTTTCAGTGAACAATGTGTGTGGCAATGACATGCTTAAATACTGCCTGGATATATAGATAACCACAATTGTGTTCCTGGTAACAGTAGTTGTTGCATCTGCTGAAGTATCATTATCATATTATGCTCTTGTTCCATGACTTCTCTTTTCCACTATTGCTTGTAGATACTATCCTTAATTCCTTTTTTGGTCTCTTTGCAAATGTCACTTGCAGAGTGCAGGTCCTGATGGAGTCTACCAATCACTCCACCCGTTGACGATGGATATAGACCCAAGTCTACAGCACTCTTACACCCACAAGGGTGTAAGAGTGGCACTCCACACGGCTATGTCATAACATTCAATGATCAATGCAGCAGGAGCTATTGCATTACTATTACATAGCCGAACATTAAATGATTGAAAAAACAAAAACAAACATATGTTCCACTCTGACCTAAAAGCTACTAACCTTAATGCCATTTGGTTCTCTTTACAAAGAGATGTGGCCCCTTTGTAAATACAGTATGGTGAACAAATGTGTTATCTGTCAATTACTGTAAATGCATATTTATTATGTAATTTGACACTAGTCTGATAGCATACAGCAAATGTTATGTCCCCACCGAGTGCAGGTCCTGGAGTGTAACAGCCTACACATCCACAAAGCTATGTCACAAATTTGATTTACTAATTGGCTGACTAGTCTAAACTGTCCCACATTTATGGATTAAAATGGATCTGATGAATGTCACTGAATGTGTATCCTCCATAGCTCTTGTCAGTTTCCACATGTATTCTATTCTATTCTATACCTTTTTTTCCCAGAATGCTGCTCTGGATTCGAATGTAGTGGATACAAGTAGTGGCCCATAGATTTGGATTCATTGAAATGAACACAGAAGTATGCATACTTGTTTTGCATATGTTTTTTACTTGCATAGGGAATTCATGCTTTGTGAGCAAAAATCTGTTAAAACGGCCATGGGGGCTCATCTCAAATTGGGGATTTAGAGTTGGTCCCCACAAAGTAATTGATTACATTTTAGGATTAAGAATTTATATTTTGTAAAGGTTTGTGTTAAGGTTGTATTAGGCATGGGGTGTGTCATGTGTTTCACAAATATTTGTATGAAAGTGATTTGTTTTTACTTAAAGTGGACCTATTATATAGCCTTTTCAAGTTCATACTTGTATTTTGTGGTTCTAACATGTTAACATGCTTTACTGTAAATAGTTGCATACCTGTTCTCATTTCTATAGGGTTTGAATTATGGACACCGCTGTAAAGTGACTCAAGTTGGGCTGGACTCTTAAACGTACGGTATACTAGCCGCATCCAAGGTGGCGCACACCATCGTGACGTCAAAATATATCCTGCCTGGCGCGCCCAGATTTATGGCGCGCAAGCAGAGGTCGCGCACGCCTCGACAAAGTGGAAACAGGAGGCCTGAACGAGTTCGCCAACAACCGGATGCCAGGACTCTCAGAGTGACTGCAAGTCTCACTTGTAAACTTACTGGGTTAAGATGAGTTATTTTATGGTGAATGAAAGGCTTGATCCAACGAAGTAGGTCATCGAATCAAATCGAAGTATTGACGGCAATGCTGCTGCCAGTTCTGCCGTTGTTTAACTTTTTCTTCTTCTAGTCCGTACAAAGAGCAAAGTCGGTAGCCTTTGCTCATTAGCGCCACCGCTGTTCAGGAGAAGACTGCAACTAGTGTCGCGAGCACCAGCACGGGTATAAATAGTCACGGCGATCCCATGACGTCACATATGCGCGCCAGCTGTGCTGCGGTTACTGTAAAACACGCTTTAGTCCAGCTTCTCCTTTATGGTCAAACCGTGGTTGATCACATGATCAATAAGTGTGCCTATCTCGTTTTGTGTATCCATCTGTATCCTTATTTGTAAATGATTCAACAGCCACTGAAGTAAATCAAATTTTTCTGGATTTTATTTGGAAAAATAAGTCACATAAGCTTCCAGTAGTAAAGCATAGGTCTTGAAGTCCTAGATTTCAGTGTCATTGTGGACACCTTCAAAGTGAATTGGTTAAAAAGATGTCTTAAAAACCCTGAGTCAATTTGGTATTTTATCCCAAATTATATTTTTAAAGCAGCCATATTATGCTCATTTTCAGGTTCATAATTGTATTTTAAGGTTGTACCAGAATAGGTTTACATGGTTTAATTTTCAAAAAACACCATATTTTTGTTGTACTGCACCGCTCTCTCTCACTGCTGCAGCTCCTCTTTTCAGCTGGTCTCTGTTTTAGCTACAGAGTGAGACCTCTTTTCTTCTTCTTCTTCTGTACTATCTTTGATTGCACTGCACATGCCCAGTAGCTCAGATGTAGATCATGTCAGCTAGCTAGCTCCATAGACAGTAAAAGAAAGGCTGTTTCTACAACTTTGGTCAGTTACAAGGCAGGATTAGCTGGGAGACTTCTAAATGAGGGCGCACATGTAAGTAGTTCTTTTGTAGATTATGGTGAACTTGTGTGTGTTGTAGCAGTGCTTTGCTATTGAGAACGAGGTAGCATGCTAGCGTTAGCATGCTAGCGTTAGCCATAGCGTTAGCATGCTAACGCTACAAGCTAATGGTTGCGGTTAGCCTGCTCGTTTCGGCTTGTGACGTCACAAGCCGTGCCGATTTTGAACAGCTCACCCGGAGACTGAAGGCAGGACACATTCAGAAACTGTATCTCACTCTAAACAGCATGGGTGGATTTTTTTCAAAGTTTGTATGTGTGTGGAAGCACCAGAGACACAACATAACACCCCAAATCCCAGAAAAAGTGATTTTTTTCATAATATGGGCACTTTAACAAAATTGGAGGTCTTTCCTTCATTTTAAAATGTAATTTTCTGCCAAATTAATTTATCAAAATTCCATCAGCAAGCCCTTCTAGCTTGGAAGCTAGCTTTTGTCCACAATTTTTTACTGCACAGGACTTTCCTATGAGACAATTGTAACATACTTATTAGGAACAAATCCTTTTTTTCCCCCTAATTGGTTCCAAAGAGATTTAAATCACATTCTTAATCTTTTCGATGAATCTGATGATATGCTATCCTATGAACAGTTTATGAATGTACACAGTTTTCCAATTCCTTTCAGAGAATTTAATTCTTTAACTCGCACAATTTTTTTTGGACAGATTTGGAGTCTTACTTTTTTGAACCCACCAACTTTGTCTTCTCCTTTAACCTTAAAGATATCATCTGTTTCTACGATAATTCAGGAAATGGTGCTCTTCAGTATCTAATTAATTTCATTATTCTGTATGCAAAATTCTATATTCTATATATATTCTATATAATTTTCATCATTCATCTATCTACTTTTAGCGACTTTTGGAGCTGGTGCTAGCTACTTTCATTGGAAAAGAGTTGGCAACACTGCTCCACTGTGTTGTTTCACTCTGGAGCCTGAGACTGACTGCAATGGAGTACATAGCAAGACTTTATACCGTGAATCTTGAATTAAGGCTTCTAAAACAATTACTACACAACTGGAAATGTTCCGGCAGTAATGTGAGCCGATATTGGGGAGAAATGACCAACATTGGCAGCCAAGATTACAGCTATCTGACGTTAGCATGCAGCTACTTAAAATTCACCAGTTGGCTAACGTTAGATTGTTATGGAATGGAGCAGCACATTCTATCATCAAAAATCACAGATAGAGGCTTCTAAACCAAATATTACACAACCAGACATGTTCCGGCAGTATGCGAAAATAGGTATACAAAGTACTAAAGAGAGCACTGTTTTGTATGAAGTACATCAGCGTGTTGTTGCTGCTTTGAAAGATTAATTCAAGTGGTCCATGTTTGTATCATTTAGTTGCAAAAATGCCATTTTGAAAAAGGATTGTTACGTTTAGATTGCAGAGCTTCATCTCGACATAGAAGTGAGATATTTATCTCCAAGTGTGGTGTCTTATTTGGCTTGTTTGAAGAGTTTTGACACAGTGAGCTACATTCTGCAACAAGTGTGTAAACAATCAGCCCAAACTGTATTTCTAAAGACCACAGAAAAACTTTTTGTGCTACTGTGGTTTTAAGTTTCCAATTCACACCCATACACATTGTCTTTCACATTCAAAGTGTGTGTGTGTGTGTGTGTGTGTGTGTGTGTGTGTGTGTGTGTGTGTGTGTGTTCAATAATGGGAGGAGCTTCAATCTTTGAAAAGGCTAGAAGAAGGATAAGTTAAAAACGTTTAAATACCTACACTGTAAAGACTGTGGTCGGACTGACCTGATCATTTCTGTACGCTTGTTTGTTGTTCTTTGATCGTCATTTTCACAATGACAAACATCTTTGCGTACTCTTGTCTTCTTTCTGGTGAGTTTTTTTCTGTATTCTCTGTATTTGCACCGACTGCAGCCTGTAAATGCTGTAGCTGTTAGATGATTTGCTTTGTGTTTGTTTTTGCTAAATGAGCCATTTTAATCGTTTACTTTTTAAAATAAAGTTTTGCTATCACAAATTATAAAATGCTTCAATATTAAAAGAAATGTGCATATTTAACTTAATTTATACACTGAAACTATGACAATGACACAAATTTTTCCTTTATTTCCACTTGTAGCTCTGAGTATTGTGGAGATGAAGCCTCTCGTCATCAGTGGCCGTGTTGGGGAAAATGTGACATTCAAATGCTCAGAGTGGAACTCTTGGACAAATGTAGAATCTAATGATAAATACTTTTGTGATAGACCATGCACAGAAGACAAACACATCATCATCAAAGCAGCACTTGGAAAGACTAAACATAAAAATAGAATAAAGTTAACTAACGGACCAAAAGGTTTAGTTGTAACCTTCACTAATCTCCAAAAGTCAGACTCTAAGACATATTATTGTGGAGTGGATAGATTTGCCCGTGATTCATTTATAGAGGTGAATCTTAAAGTTACAGATGGTAAGTTCATGTTCTATTTTATTTTATTTGATTAAAAGCAGGTTTGGTAACTATTTCCAATATACACTTTTATTATATTTTGTTGATTGTCTGTACACCCTGACAGCAATAAATAACGTATGCGCTCTGAAAAAGGTGCGAAATAGATCCATCATCTGTAGCTGCTGTAATCCTGTAAAAAGGCAGCCAATCACTGCCTCGCTGTCCGCTTGAAAAGAACCAATGAAATGCCTCCTTGCCTCGCTGCATGTACTCTACCCCTCCCCGGTCTGAGCCTGAGGTCAATGTGCGTTGCATTGCTAACAGTAGTCATCTTTGTTTAAATATGCGGTATGACAACATTAGGTGTTTGTTTACCGGTGAAGGAGACATGAAGTAAGATTGCAGTCATTTCTCTGTTTTGAAACAGCGATGTAGCGGTGCTCGTGCATGTCTGTGTGTGCCCCGAGGGCAGAGAAGGTTAGGCGGAGCCCCCAGGAGATGCTACTTTTAAATCTTGCTAGCTTTTCAACGTTACCAACTCTGCCTTTAAATACCAGTCTTTTGTCAGAAAGTAACAACTGTCCAAATTGTTGATTAATTAATATATACTGTTTCTTATTATCAGCTGAGTCTTCAAGTCCCAAGACAACCCCTGAAACGGTCATTGTTGGTTCTACTCTCTCATTGGCTGTATCAAACAGCTCCCATGAGCCTTTAAGCAGCTCAGAAACGACAACTGATATGTCTAAATCATACACGACAACAACACCTACTGCATCAGCAACACAAGGAGCCGGTATGAAGAGCACTTATCTGAACTTACATATCATTTTATATATAACTTCTATATAGACATTTTAATGTTAATTGAAGTTGCAATTAAAAGTATTAAAAAAAGGCCAGGTGCTGCAAATAAGAACATTGTGAAAACAATGCTTGATTGGTGCATTGCATAAAGCACAGGAAGAAAGACACAGTAGCACAGTTTCCCAACTGCTTTAACATTTTGAAATAATAATGAAATTGTTTCTGTAAATATGAGGAAATTATAATACAATAAACTTATATTCAGATACCCAGCCATTGCAAGTATAACATAATTTGTGAAATGTACCATCCCCATGCCACCAATTTTGATATTTTGAAATTTTCTTCAATATTCTGTATATACATTCAGGTTCCAGTGTCCTGTGAAAAGCAAGTTTTAGATTATTAAAAGATTATTTTCCAGTAAAGAAGATACGAGAAGCAGGCTGTGCTTAGTAATATGAAGTGTGATCAAGCTTTTTATATATTTCTTCCTCTTTCTCTGTGTTTGTCCAGGAAGTGTACCATATTTGATCATAGGTGTCATTGTCATAATAACCATACTGGTGGTCTTACTGAAGCTTATGGTGAAGATGAGTATGAAACAACTGAGTAAGGCCAAAAAAAACACCAGAAACATTTCTACATCAGTGAAGCCTCTACCAGACAAACATAATAAATGTTGTTCTATATGTTGACAGAATTTGCGTCGAGTGCTGATACACCAAAGGAAGCCGTACCAGATGTGAGTTTTCTTTCATTTGGTTCTGTGGAGGGGATGTGGTTTCTGTGTGATCTTTCACAGAAACAGCCTGCTTGAAGTTGTTACAAATACATTCTCTCAGCCTGTGTGAGAGAAGAAAAAGTCCAACCCAATATTATTACTGTACCTTTTGCATTGAACCTAACTTTTGAATTATTATTATTTTAATTACAAAAGAAAGAAGAACCTTAGATGTCACTGGATGATTATCTGAAGGCTTGTATCAACAATCTGACACATTATATTTACAAAGCTACACATAAAATAAACTGGTCACATCAACAGCAGTCTTTAATCATAGTTTAGAATGTTCATGCCCTGCATACACAGCGCATATTACAGCACATAACACCGTTTATGATTTGTTCATACTGTACTAGCAGCATCATGTATTAATGTGAAAGAAGTAAATGAAGTAAAATGTGGAAGCTAGGATTTACCACTTGTATGCACTGTGTCAAACAAACTTGTAAAAAACTTGGAAAATGCTAATTGTACAGTATACAATATTGGGTTTCATTGCCATGGTGATGACAAGGGTGTGAAATCAGGGAGACTATTCCTTTACTTTAAAGGCTCTAAAGCTGTGGGTTTTACAGTAACCTTTAATTTGTTGTGTGTGTGATTTATTTAACAACATAACATATTTTATTTTAATTGCAATTTAATGTTGTAATGTAATAATGTTTTTAATTCAGTGTTTTCAGTGTTTCTTACAACAGTTTTGTTGTTTTCAATTTCAAGGATGTTGAATATGATGAAATCAGACCTGAGGAATGGACTGACCCAGACTTTATCTATGCTAATTATTCCTTCCACCAAGAATCTGCAGCTGAGAGTGGTAAAACTTATTCAAACATTTCTTTAAATTCAACTTCCAGGTTTGAGGTCAATTCAAGGGGGGCGTGTACAGAGAGCAGAGTCACAGATCCCCCATGTAACTTAGTGTACTCTTTTTTGAGCGACGTTGTTCAACTTCCCAAAGAGCAAACTTGGCAATCTGACCCAAATCAATCTGAAAGCAACGGAAATGACTCCCTCTATTCCCTGGCTCGCTAACACAGGCAACCTAAAGGAGGCTACCATGGTCAAAATGGATAAAACTGAACTTTCTTGATCATTTGGATTATAATTCTTTCAAAGAAACGTAGAGATCAGGACAGTGAAGAAAAGGAAAGAAACAAATTAGCAAATGTACACATGATCCAGTTTCTCATCTAATAATAATAATAATAATTATGATTAAGATTATATCCAGGCACAGAATTACCGTTATATCTCCTGTCACTAAGTCTGATTCTTATTGTTTGCTATGTGACTCCATTACTTGAATACTTAGGCCGGCGATAGACTGGATGTGTGGCGGGAGCGAGGCGTTTCTGTTGCGTATCAGCTGCGTGGCAGCTGCGTGGAGTTTTCTATGTCTTTGCACACCAGAAACGTGTCTGACGCATCACTGCTGCTGCTAGCCTTGTCTGTACACATGTATGTTTCTCATTTCCCCTGCACTCAAGCAGTAGTATACTTCATGTTAAACATAAATATATACTGATTTGATTACAGCAAAGACAACATTGGCAGTATTGACGGCAAAATAGGCTACAGTATTGACAGGTGCGACATTTGAAAATCGATAATAATTTTTAATTTTTATTTTACATTTATATCTGCATTTAGTCAAAATCTAGAGACTTTCAAACATCAAAATGTCATTTATTAATATGTATTTGTGTCAAAATGCCATATAAACACATTTTTCTATTCTATTTTGGTTGCCTGGAAACGCTTCCAACACACTTGAATGTCACGTGAAAAAGCCGTCCCTGAGACGTGCATGTCACGCAGGTAGTTTGCAAGCTCTAACCTGTTAACATGGGAGCCAAAATAAAAACGGACACGCCACGCAGCTGACACGCTCACGCGACGCATCCAGTCTGTGGCCGGCCTTAAATCGGCATCATGTTAGCCGCAGGCACCAAGACAAAAGAGTGCACAAAGGCTCATTCTCACTGAATTGTTGCCCATAAAGCTCAGTTAACAAACTGAAATATGTCTCTGACACATAATGTAATCTGCCGTACAAAGCTTGAAGAAAATACAAGAGATAAATAAAATAAAATATCCTATACATAGTGAAGTTGACCTTGAAATGTTTTTTTATGAATCTTATCCTCACTAGTACTCACACGCATACACACACACACACACACACACACACACACACACACACACACACACAACACACACACACAGCATCAAAAGGAATGCTTGACAGTGGGTAATGCTTGTATCAAGCTAAACAGGAAATTGATGCTGCCACCCAGAAACAGTTGTGGTGTACTGAGTAGATAGCGATTTCTCTACATCAGAACACAAATGTGTTTAACATGTTTTTTATTAAGTCATTTGTGTCTTGTTATTAATTTTTACTTCCACACAAGTCAGCTCTTTTGTGAACTGGTGTCTTTTTATTTCATTACTTAGTCACTGAAGCAAAACTGAAGCTTTGTATTGCATTACATATTTGTGAACCCTTTGTTAACTTGCAGGAAATATATTACCCCTGGTATGCCAGCCCAGTCTCATGGCAGTTCTTGAAATGGTCACGTTATTGAATCTATTGATTTGCGTACTGAACACGTTAATGTCATTATTTCCGTGTGGTGAGCACGAATTTTAAAGTAATGTATTTCAATGGGAAGCATATTTTGTGATCACAGAACGATTACGGTAGCGAGTAGTATTGATAAGGCGAAAATCCATGCAGGGAGGTTGGTCGGGGTGGTGGATGGGTCAAACAACACAGGACTTTCACCCCGGAGACCGGGGATCACTCCCGCATGTTGCAGTTCCTTTCTAACCACAACCGTCCCGTTGTTGTCGGCGTCTCCTGCGTGTGACTGTTCCTTTCCCCGTTCTTCTTCCTTCCCCCGTTCTTCTTCTTCCGTTCTGTGGCGTTTCATTTCCCCGTTTTCACGTGCCACAGAGACCGCGGATCGTGTCCCTGCACCCGGCGATCACGTCCCGCGTGTGAAGGTCTGTCCTGTTGTTGTCGCTGGTGTGTGGCGTTTAATTTCCCCGTTGTGGCGTTTAATTTCCCCGTCGTTGCGTCCCCCAGAGCAGCCCAGTGTCATGGCAGTTTGTGAAATGGTCACGTTCGAAAATCGTGACCTGTACACAAATCAATAAATCAAAATAACGTGACCATTTCACGAACTGGCGGGAGACCGGGTTGGGTATGCATGTTAAACTAAAAGTAGTTACTTGCTTAGCTTTGTTTTTTTCATTGCTTTTTTGAAAAACACTTTTGCATTTCTGTATGAAGGGCACTATACAAATAAAGTTTTAAAAAACAGTTCAGAGCATTGTGAAGTTTGTTTTTATATTTGCTGAACATTTTGATCAAGTTCACTGCCATTACAGGGCAATGGCTAGAACTGCTAAGCCTCTTTCCTGATTGACAGGTCGGTGTGTATTGAGGTAATAAATCTAGTGGGACGTAGGGTCATTTACTAGGGACTTCTATACAATTAGATTTTTTTTTTTATAGCCAGTGGAGTCCCCCCCTGCTGGAAAATAGATATAATGCAGGTTTAAGGCACTTCCGCATTGGCTTCACCATTTAGGCCCAGAAGTTGCCGCTTGGGGAAGACACACACACACACACACACACACACACACACACACACACACACACACACACACACACACACACACACACACACACAGCCAGCAGAAGTCACCTTGGCAGCGGGAATGCACTCCAGTAGCTGTTCTTGTTAGGCTCAGAGAGTGAGAGCAGCTTGATGTCGTTGTTATTGTTGTTACAGTTGTTGTGTACATCAGCTAGTGTGGTGGCCTGGGGTATCTGCTCTGTTGTCAATGACAGTCAATGACACTCTGCTGCTAAGTAAAAAGGATTAGCCATCTCTCTCGCTCTCTCTCTTTCTCTCTCTCTCTCTCACACACACACACACACACACACACACACACACACACACACACACACACACACACACACACACACACACAAACAAACACACGCGCGTGCACACACACACACACACACACACACACACACACACACACACACACACACAGCCACTACTAGCTACTACCACTACTTCTAAAAAAACATATTTTCTGACAAGCTGGCAAGTAGTCACTGTTTATTAAAGTTTGAATTCAAAAGGCAGACTTTCAAATTTGTGCTGTAGAAGATAATCCACATCATTCATGGTGACCACACAAGAAATGCCAACACTAATGATATATGTTTGATGATTGAAACTGGACTTGTTATGTTGCTCACATACCTCTTACATGTGTGTTGGGATAATTTGTTTAGAAAACTTTGAAAGAACCCAACCCAGAGCCTGTTTCACTCCTGCTCCCCCTCGCCTCCATCACACAGTATGAATCCCTAGTGTGCTTTTCTAAATTAATAAAACAGAAACACTTCAAAACATAAACACAGATACCCATTTGATACACAGCCTAAGGGAGGTCATTGTGTTCATCAGGAGGCCATAGCTTTCCTACAGTGGAGCAGAGTGTAGAATTTAGAAGTAGGTATTAAGATCTTTCAAACAGTTAATAAGTCTTTTGGGAAAGTTTACAGTCTTAAATATGCAGTATGTGGGAGAATGTGTATTTCAACGCAGGCTACTGTAGTGGAAAAACGTGGTCTTATAGGGACTTTAACATGGGCAGCATCCACCTCATGGGCAAATTATTTAAATTATAATTTCTTTTTTTCCATCTTTACCTAAGGAAAGGAGGAAGCATTGTATAACAGTAGTGTATAGAGAAATGTGTCTGAATCGCAGCCCCATAGGCAGACAGTCCCTTCCATCTTTCCCTCATGAGATTCTTGTAAAATATGCTAATTATGCAAAATGTCACTAAAAATATAATCATATTGCAAAACATATCCATCTTAAATTGTTAAAAATCTACCAGTAAGGTGACATAATTTAATTTGTTTGCAAAGCATGTTAAACTGAAATTAAGACCTTTAAACAGAGTAAAGTTGACTGGCTATGTCACTGAAACTACAGTTGCTCCAGCTGTCATTGCTGTCTGCTGTATGATAATAATATATTCACATCATAGGTGCCAATACCGTGGGTGCTCCGGGGCTCGAGCACCCACGGAGAATACCGAGCACCCACTGAGCACCCATGTGTGCCAGACTGCCAGTAGGCTACATACATTTTAAAAATAAACATTGCAGTTGGTGCTAAGTGGAGCGTCTGACATAGTGTGATTGGTTATGTCGCTGTCAGTCCCCTGCTCCATATCCTATCCACCAATCACAGTGTCTCTCGGATGAAAACACCTCTTTAGTGACCCCGCTCCATCCCCCCACTATACACTGCGTGTATGAGCGTTCGATAGCATAGTAGCGGTCCGCCACGGTAAAATTTCCAGCGCCACGGTATCAGAAATAGGGCAGACATACAACAGGGTTTCCGCTATGTACACCGCGCACCACCGCTCCTTCAGCTGTTTATGAAAAGTCATAAAGTTGTAGCGCCGTCTGCTCTACTGAACTCAAGCGAACTGTTATCCGCTCTCTCTCCCCCTAGGGTGAGCAGAGCAACGGGAACAGTGACAGGACGTTATCACTCGCGAAGTTATGGCAACCAAATACACAACAGGGCGAGTACTACTTCACTCAATAAGTGATAAACAGCGACGAAATCCGCGACATGAAATCCGCACTCACGCCCGTGAAATATGACAGCTACAGTTTATTGGAAAATAACATTGTGGACACTGAAGTTGATGAATTTACTGTTTATCAGACACCAGATGAGACAAGAAGCTAATGTTAGCCAGGCTGCTGTGATGGCCCCTCTGCCTCGCCGCTGCAGGAGACTGTGTGTATTCCTCCGACACGCTGTAGTAACGTTACTGATTTAAAACCGTTTTCCAGATTAGTGGGGGTGCATACCGCTCAAAACCAACGTGAAAAATGTAGCTAATAATGTTCACTCAGCGTTTTGTTTTGTTGTTAAACTGGGTGTAAAATGTGCGTTGACGTTAAATCACCCTACGGTACCATCTATTTTCTGGATGGTTTCAAGGTAACGGTTGGTAGCTTACATTAGCAGATAAGCCCATACTCTGTCCAACCCCCCCCCCCCCCCCCCCGCCACCGCTGAAAAAAATTCTAGAGGAAACACTGGAAATGCAAACATTTTTGGACTACTTTTTTTTAAAACGGCGTGCACCCGTGAGCACCCACGGAGGAAAACATAAATCGGCGCCTATGATTCACATAGGTAATTGTTGAGATAGTGGAAAGTGTGTTTAATTTAATTTAACTTTTGTTTTAAAAAGAGACAATGACGTACAGAATACATGATTTTCTTTTCCGGACATGTAAACTACACTTCCTTTTTAATCAGTGAGAGCACTGTAAGATTTTTAGTGTTATCTTTCATTGAGCCATAATGCATGCTTTTGTTTACTTTTAGTCAACATTTGGATGAAACACACTTTGGTCCAATGACAGAACAACCCTCCTCTGAAACTAAGACTGTGTGGAATTGGCAACCCTATTATGTCTTATGGGACACACTATCGATGTAATAGTGGACAAGAAAGGTTCCTACATTCATCACAAAAGAATGGTCGATATTGTCGTACTGTTATTAGAATGGAAAAGGACTTTAGCCAATTAAAAACCTTTCCAATCTCTTTTTCAATCTCTGTTATGAAATCAAATTGACCAGGTTACAAGCACACCTAGGGTTCCAAAGTGCCTTAAGCTAATTAGTTTCTACCCCATGCCCATGCCTCTAAAGTCAAAGCTAACAATTACAATGGTGACCTGAGTTGCACTTCTGATGTTAGCCAATTACAGCTACTTTCAAAGTCATATCATACAATTAACTATCCTTGCCACCCTGGATTCTGCAGACCCATTAGCCAATTATACATCTCACACAATGGGTTCTCTGGCACACGTGAGCAGATCCTGGAATCTGTGAACTGACATCATGAAAACACATCAATCCCTCAATCATTTTCTCAAGTTGAAACCCTCTTATTAGCAGCTATCAAAAGCCCAAATGTAGTTCCCTCCAACCCAAGCTGAGGTGAAGCGTGCCTCTGTGAAACTTCTCTCTCCTGATAATACTGTATGGTACTTTAAACTCACCTTCACTGGAGCAAGATAATGATAACACAAAGATGGCTGCTCTGGGCACTGCATACGCATCCAGGTGTGTGAAGTAGTAATGGAGAGAGTTTCAGAGTTTGAAGTTCCTCATGTCTGCGTTTGACTCATTGAGCCGGCGTAAAATGGACTGCCTGATATAGCTGTATGGAAAATTCAGGGTTATGGTTAATAAATAGATGAACATTAATGAAAGGTCTCTGAGAACTATGTCTCCTACTTGAAAGTCAAACGCCATACACACCCGTCCACCACCACGACCTCCACGCCTTTACTACTGACTTTGTGCTTTGTTTTGTTGCTAATCTTTTTGCTTCTGTGCTGTGTTTTATTTTGTGCTCAGTTCTGCTCTGCTTGTGATGTCTTTCTTTCTTGTTTATTTGTATTTTAGAAAGCCTTTATTTTTTAAATCAAGGCCAGGGGACTTCAGATAAATAATAGCCTTTTGGCTAATTCTGGCATTTTAAACCTGAGTATAATCATGTGTTTTATTAACTTGCACTGTCCCCTTCTTAAATAAACTGAATTTAATTTAATTACACAAATATCTCTGCGCCAAAGTAGCAGTGCTTCGCCTGTGCTTCCACCCAATATAGTCCCAAATCAATATCTGCCTAGCAAATCGTCTAGTCTTAATCTGCATTGCTATTTGTACTTGTTGTGAATACGCAGGCCACAAGAAGTAATTATGTTGTTTTTTTTTGTTGTTGGCTCACTTTTACTCACGACATGCTAACCGGCAACAAAGGATTCCATTCACTACGCTAAGCTAAGCTAGTGGCAGCGCTGCCGGACTAAGACAATGCATGCACTGAGACAAAAATGCATTTGTCCACCTATATAAATATGGAGGAGACGGTGAATAACCCTCTTTCAACAAACGGTGGCGTATGCCTTTAATTCCTTGTGTTAAGGTAATACAACCTTTTTTTACATTCAAGTGACCTCACTGCAGCCCAAATATTCTAATAGCCCAGTTTGTCCTGAAAAAAAAGTATGTTCATAAATTGACTGTAGACAACAGGGTTGATGTTTTACAAGCTTTTATAGAAAATAAAACCAGACGGACAATGAACTGTAAAAATGACCTTAGGTATCTGAGCGTTAACATCGCAAAATAGTGGCATTTTGGTCATTGAGTCAGAAATTTACAACTGCTGTCTTAAATTTATGATGACCCTAGATAATATACAAGTGTGTCATGGTGGATCAAGAAACACAAGCAGAAGACATCATTTGTCATTATGCTTTCCTATGTACCGTATATACCTAATGTATATTTTTTGTGATTCTGATGAAAACTGATGAGCTGGCTATACATTTAATTTATATGGTGATATATCACTTAAAGGTTTAATTATAAAAGATTGTGTTAAAGGGTTTATAACCGCCCATTCTTTTCTTCTTCAAGCATATCTGTCCAAAACCTGGGCTTGTTAAACATTAAATCATGGTATACAATTATGACTTGTAATTAGCATACTAATTCTTTGGTTATTTTTTTTTCAAGCAACATAGCTGCCTTGCTTTGAAAGTACTGCCATATATTTGCTATAAAATAATGTTGGACATTATTTGTATGCTACCTTCCATGCAAATAAACAGCCAGAAGTGCTTCACAGAAAAGATAGCATTATTCTATCAACTGTTTTTATAGTATGTGTGCATTTTATTTTATCACTGTCAGAACAGAACGTTTTTACAAGTCAGAAGTTACCTTTTCTAGCTCATATGTGGCTGTTACTGAAATGATGACACACACAAAAGCTGCTACTGGTGGATTGAAAATGCTGACAGAGAAGTACTGAGATATCAGAGAAAACAGCGGGAGTTTCTCTAAAGCTTTGACACAAAATAAATGTACTGAGTGGAGAAAATGCACCGAGAGTTTGTGAATGATGGTTCTTAAATATATATATATATATATATATATATATATATATATATATATATATATATATATATATATATATATATATATATATATATATATGTCTTATGTAAATACATCTCACAGACTTCAGTTGATTTTAAAGGCTGGCAATCACAAACCTAAAACTAATAAGCCAAGTAGAAGGCTGTAATTGCTAATAGTGAGAAAAACTGAGTAAACAGCTGATGTTGTCAGAACACTGCTGTGCCTGGGAAGTTTGATCAATAAAGGATATGAAACTCATGGAGCTTTAGTACAATTTTTATGAGTTGGACTGTTGCTTCCTAATTGTATGCAATTTATGTTAAAAATATATATATATATATATATATATTAAGGCCATAACCATAAACTCAATCCATACAGATAATAGCAACTACATCATGGCTGATGTGCTGAACATGTGTGCCTTTTTGCACATATTGTACAAACTATACTTAAACAATTAATTAATAATGAATAATAATAATAATAATAATAATAATAATAATAATAATAAAAATCTTTGTCCAAAAATTAACACATTTGCATTGAAATGATGTGTACCAGTTAGAAAAAAGAAAAGAAAAATGAAAATGCACTCAACTTTGTTTTTCTTTGATTCTTTGTTGCATTCTCGGCCCATGTAAATTGTCATGTTAGTGTGAACATTGAATTACCTTTCCACTCTGCCATGGAAGACGTGGGGTCGGGCTTTCCCCATGACTCACCCCAGGTGTGGCATGGCAAATTGTAATACCAACCTTCACACCTTCTTCTTTTATCATTTCTCTCCCCAGGAAGTAGTATAAAAGACAAAATGGCAAACAACCCCTCAGGGGGCCTGTGTTTTGTGGGAGTTCTTTGTCTGAAGTATCAAAGCAGCAGAAGAATAAAGTTGATATTAAAACAGTTTCTTCTTATTTGATCACTCTCCTTCCATGAGGTTTGTTTGTGCCTCTGTTCATGGGGTTTAATGCAATTATAATTTACTCTGTGGCACTCAGTTACTACATTGCAATTGAATACCAATTATCTGTGCATGCATGTGTATGGATGGATAATGACTTTAAGATATATCCTGTGGAGTTTGAATCAATTTTGCTGGCTATGTAACGTGGTTTGTGATTCCTTTCAAGTACATTCTCTGGTGATTGAATAGCCATTTGTGTTTTTATCTTTGGTTCATTAGCAGTCATCTTGCTTTTGGTCAATACAATCGACCAGAGGCACACAGAGAACATCCTCTGTAATAAAGACAGAAATGTTTGCCTTTCTCTGAGTGCATCCTTTAGCCTGTAAAGCATGTTTCAAATTGTGTGACCACTGTGTCCCCAAGAAATGTTTTGTCTCCACTGGACAATAAATGAGTGAATAGTTTAGCGAATCCTAAAAAATTTATGTTTGTTTGTTTTGAATTTCAAACACGAACAATATTACTTTTTATTTTATTTTGAGCAACAACATCTTTCCTGAACCAGAAAATGGGAACACACTCCCGAAGAATCTTGCAAAGTATTTACAAATAACGCACTTGACTAAGCGTACCACCACTTTCTTTAAAAGATCTTGATGTGCTTTTATGTGCTGTGTAATTTTATGAGAACTAATCTTTTGTTTTAGTAATTATGTAGATGGGAAATGTGGCTTATTCAGGTTTTAAAACACATCTACTCAATTCAATTCAATTCAATTCAATTCAATTTTATTTATAGTATCAATACAGCACTATATTATTGATTATACGATAGGTAAATCTGATGACTGTAAAGAGAAGCAGAGAAAAGCAGGGCTGCTGTGTCTGCAGCTATACACCCTGCCCCGCCGGTCTAGGCGTTCACTGCAACTCCTCACTCCCTAACTATAAGCTTTATCAAAGAGGAGAGTTTTCAGTTTAGTCTTAAATGTAGCGACGGTGTCTGCCCCCCGAACCCAGATTGGGAGCTGGTTCCACAGGAGAGGAGCCTGATAGCTGAAGGCTCTGCCTCCCATTCTACTTTTAGAGACTCTAGGAACCACAAGTAACTCTGCATTCTGGGAGCGTAGTGCTCTAGTGGGACAATAAGGTACTAAGAGGTCCTCAAGATATGAAGGAGCTTGACCATTTAGAGCTTTATAGGTCAGAAGAAGGATTTTAAATTCAATCCTGGATTTTACAGGAAGCCAATGGAGAGAAGCTAATACAGGAGAAATATGATCTCTTTTCTTAGTTCTTGTCAGAACACGCGCTGCAGCATTCTGGATCAGCTGGAGAGTCCTAACGGACTTATTTGAGCATCCTGATAATAAGGAATTACAGTAGTCCAGCCTGGAAGTAACGAATGCATGGACTATTTTTTCTGCATCGTTTTGAGACAGGATGTTCCTAATTTTAGCAATGTTACGAAGGTGAAAAAAGGCTGTTCTAGAGGTTTGTTTTAGATGGGCGTTAAAGGATAGATCCTGATCAAAAATAACTCCTAGATTTCTGACAGTAGTACTGGAGGCCAGGGCAATGCCATCCAGAGTAATTATATCTTCGGCTAATGAGGTTCGTAGGGGTTTGGAGCCCAGCACAATAACTTCGGTTTTGTTTGAGTTTAACATCAGGAAATTGTAGGCCATCCATGATTTTATATCTTTAATGCAAGCTTGAAGTTTAGCTAGCTGGCTGGTTTCGTCTGGCTTGATTGACAGATATAATTGGGTGTCATCCGCATAACAGTGAAAGTTAATTGAGTGTTTCCTAATAATATTGCCTAGAGGAAGCATATATAAGGAGAATAGAATTGGTCCAAGCACTGAGCCTTGAGGAACGCCATGGTTAATTTTAGCGTAATTGGAGGGTTTATTGTTAACATTAACAAATTGCGATCGATCAGAGAAGTAGGACTTAAACCAGTTTAGTGCGATTCCTTTAATGCCAACTAAATGTTCCAGTCTCTGTAAGAGGATGGTATGGTCAATAGTATCGAAAGCAGCACTAAGATCTAATAAGACAAGTACGGAGACAAGTCCTTTGTCTGATGCAGTTAGAAGATCGTTAGTGATTTTCACCAGTGCCGTCTCTGTGCTATGATGCTTTCTAAATCCTGACTGAAAGTCCTCAAATAAGCTATTGCTATGTAGAAAATCACATAACTGATTAGCGACTACTTTCTCAAGGATCTTGGAGAGAAAGGGAAGGTTAGATATAGGTCTATAGTTGGCTAAGACCTCAGGATCGAGGGTGGGTTTTTTCAGTAGAGGTTTTATCACAGCTACTTTAAATGACTGCGGTACATAACCTGTCAATAAAGACATATTTATCATATCTAGCAATGAAGTGTTAACCACGGGTAACGCTGCTTTAAGTAGTCTCGTTGGGATGGGGTCCAAGAGACAGGTAGATGGCTTAGCTGAAGAGACCTTTAGCATTAATTGTTGAGGGTTTATAGGATAAAAGCAATCTAAGTATATGTCAGGTCTAGTCGTTCTTTCTAGCAGTCTGTCAGTTAAAGGTGACCCATTAGAGGTTGGGGGAAAGAGGTGATGAATAGTATCTCTAATTGTTATAATTTTATCGTTAAAGAAACTCATGAAGTCGTCACTACTCAGAGCTATAGGAATAGATGGCTCAATAGAGCTGTGGCTATCTGTCAGCCTGGCTACAGTGCTGAAAAGAAACCTTGGGTTGTTCTTATTTTCTTCTATTAGTGATGAATAGTAGTCTGATCTGGCCTTTCTTAGGGTCTTCCTATAGGTTTTCAGACTGTCTTGCCAGTCTAAACGAGATTCTTCCAGTTTGGTGGAACGCCATTTACTTTCAAGTTTGTGCGAGATTTGCTTTAATTTACGAGTTTGGGAGTTATATCAAGGTGCTAGTTTCCTTTGCTTCATCGTCTTCTTTTTAAGGGGAGCAACAGAGTCTAAAGTCGTCCGTAGGCAGGCCGTAGCACCGTCTACGAAATTATCAATTTGAGAGGGACTAAAGTTTACATAAAGATCCTCTGTTATATTACGGCACGGTAATGAGTTTAGTGCTGTTGGAATATCGTCCTTAAATTGAGCTATAGCACTGTCAGATAGGCTTCTAGCGTAGAAGCTTTTATCTAATTTCATATAATCGGGTAGTAAGAATTCGAAAGTTATTAAGAAGTGGTCTGATAATAAAGGATTTTGCGGGAATACTATTACGTCTTCAATTTTGATGCCATATGCCAGCACAAGGTCAAGGGTGTGGTTAAAACAGTGCGTGGCCTCGTGCACACTCTGACTGAAACCAATTGAATCTAGTAGTGAGTTGAAAGCAGTACTAAGGCTATTGCTGTCAACGTCCACATGGATATTAAAATCACCTACAATAAGTACTTTGTCTGATTTTAGGACTACACATGATAAAAACTCTGAGAATTCCGATAAAAATTCAGAATATGGACCTGGTGCTCGGTAGACAACAACAAATATAATTGGCTGTACTGTTTTCCATGTTGGATGCTGAAGGTTAAGAACGAGATTTTCAAAAGAGTTATAATTTAGTTTAGGTTTAGGATTAATTAACAGGTTTGAGTCAAATATGGCTGCAACTCCCCCTCCTCGGCCTGAGCCTCTAGGAATTTGAGTATTAATATGAGTGGGAGGAGTGGCTTCATTTAGACTGACATAATCTTCATGGCCCAGCCAGGTTTCAGTTAGACAGAATAGATCAATTTGATTATCGGATATCAATTCGTTTACTAGTATTGCTTTAGAAGACAGAGATCTGATATTTAGTAGACCGCATCTAATTTTCCTATCCTGTTCTATCATTGCAGTGGTAGTTGTAATTCCAATTAGGTTGTTAAGTATTGCCCCTTTTTTGGTTACCTGTGGCTGACGTGAACTGGATGCTAAATTGACTATGTTTGCAGTCAACTTCTTATTACTTAGGGGATTCAACACTTTGTATGGTCTATTGTTGATTATAACTGGAATAGTACTAGTACTACATGTTACCCTGCAGAAAACATTTTCAGATTCATTCACTTGTAAAGTGCCATTAGGATCAATACCTGGGGGGCATGAATCTGTGATATTTTCAACAGAATGTCAATACTTAACTTTCAGTGTGGTCGTTATGTTGTCAGATAGCAGCCTGGCTCCATGTCGCTCCATACTCACTCTACAAACACAGTGAATTGGCTGCTGGGAAACCAAGAAAAGCCTCTTCATTGCACAAATAAATTCTAAATTCTAGGTAGAGCAAATAGTAATTTGAAATGCTTAAATTCTGCTGCAGAAGGTGTTTGGACAAATCAGTTTTATTGTTGCGTGAGCTAAAGGAGCAGTCACCTTGTCTTGCCTGATATAGCTGTGTGTGTTAATCCACTGCTGAGACCAGTATTGTTTATGACCAATGGTAATGTTGTTGTTTTTTTTATTCTTGCTTCAAACAACATATGTGCATGGCAATCACAGTACTCCGAAATTCCTGAAAATTCAGGGTTATGGTTAATAAATAGATGAACATTAATGGCAGGTCTTTGAGAACTATGGACTCCTACTTAAAAGTCAGACGCCATACACACCCGTCCACCTCCACGCCTTTACTGCTGACTTTCTGCTTTGTTTTGTTGCTAATCTTTTTGCTTCTGTGCTGTGCTGCTAAAGGCGCTGACACACAGAGCCAATTATCGGCTGTCGGACCGTCTGGCGAGGTCGGTGACTCGAGTCTGTTCGGTGTGTTCCATGCCGTCGTCCGTCCGAGGAGCCGTCAGCCTTCATTTTGGCTGACCCAACATGTTCAGTCGGAGACAGGGCAGACTCACCCGGAAATGGCGAGCGGATGAGCCTCTCAAAATCTGACGAAAATCTTTTAAACTGACCTTTGTCGATCTGAAATGAAGACAGATTCAGCAATCGCATGGCCTATTTCTCGCTTAAAATGTTTTCAGAAACACGTTTCGGTGAACTATTTTAGTACAATATCAGATCGTATTCTGAAAAAGCCTCCATGACAGTCTGGCTGTGAATTTCCGGAGAAAAAAGACCCACGTGACGCGTGAGTTGCTGGTTTTCATTTTCTGGGAAACAATACAGAGAAGCACCGCCTGCTGTTATGGAGATGTATTACGTTTCACGCACGCGCAGAGCGTACGCTCAAGTCGGCATTGCCTCAGTGTGTTTTGAGGCATTTTTTTTGACCTCGGGGACCCAAAAGATCAGTCCGACTGCCTTTTCTGCCGACAGTCGGCCGTCTGGTTGATGTGTAAGCACCTTAAAGGAGCAGTAACCTTTTATGTGTTTTATCTTGTATTTGTGCTACACTACATTCTACTGATGTGATCGTTTTAATATCATGTCAAGAGCTTTATAGAATTTAAGCTCATTGTTTAGCTGTCTGGCTTACAACTTTATTGTTTTGGACACCCTCGCCACTCTCAACGTCATTTTGGGCCGCAGCCGCAGCTGCTTTAAGTGAAAAGCTCTAAAACATTATCTAACATGTTCACTATTGTAAACATAGTGGAGTATTGGCCTTACATTCGCCAGGTGTACGGTGTTCATTTTAGGACATCCTCAGATCTCAGACTCAGGTGTCAGACTCAAACGAAACGGCCTCAGCGTCGGAAAAACCTCTCTCATCCTCAGACAAAAAGTTGTCAGAAAAACCTCTGTCTTCCTCAGAAATAAAGTTGTCAGAAAAACCTCTGTCATCCTCAGAAATAAAGTTGTCAGAAAAACCTCTATCATCCTCAGACAAAACGGTCTCAGCGTCAGAAAATCTTCTCTCATCTTCAGAAAAAAAGTTGTCAGAAAAACCTCTGTCAGCCTCAGAAAAAACGGCGTCAGAAAAACCTCTGTCAGCCTCAGAAAAAAAGTTGTCAGAAAAACCTCTGTCAGCCTCAAAAAAACGGCGTCAGAAAAACCTGTCAGCCTCAGAAAAAACTGCCGTTAGCATGTAGCTACTATAGTGGTATATACAGCAGTGGTGGCTGGAAGACTGATCCTGTCTTTGAAAGGACACTTATGTACGTTTACACTTCATCGCATTAATAATATACAGTCTATGGTTATTAGTCAAGACGAAGTATTAAAAGTAAAAACATTAACATAAACAACACAACAACGACGTCGCTACACGGTTTTGGATCAGTGACAACAAGTCTTAATTGTTTGTATGACTATTGTATAATAAGTATAAGTATTGTATAAGAGGTTTTTCTGACAAAGTTTTGTCTGAGGCTGACGGAGGTTTTTCTGACAACTTTCTGTCTGAGGATGAGAGAGTTTTTTCTGACACTGTTTTTTCTGAGGCTGACAGAGGTTTTTCTGACGCCGTTTTTTCTGAGGATGACAGAGATTTTTCTGTCAACTTTTTTTCTGAGGCTGACAGAGGTTTTTCCGACGCTGAGGATGTTTTGTCTCAGGATGACAGAGGTTTTTCTGACAATTTTTTTCTGAGTATGAGAGAGGTTTTTCCGACGCTGAGGCCGTTTTTTCTGAAGATGAGAGAGGTTTTTCTGACGCTGAGGCCATTTCGTTTGAGTCTGACACCTGAGTCTGAGATCTGAGGATGTCCAAAAATGAACACCGTACAGGTGGACAGACTGCTGGATGTGTAAATAAGCAATTGTTTGCTCAAAAGTTTGTCATATCAACTTAAAAGCCTTCTTTTTGCAGCCAACAGTGTTGCCACTTTTGTCTGATCTTTATTTGCATTTTATAGCGTGCAAATATTACAAAAATGAAATCAGGATTTATAGGAAATGTGAGAGGGAGCAACAGCATGAGGTGACAGATGGCAAGAGAAAAAGAAACAATGATTCAAGCTGATAAGGCTGTAACAGAAGCAAAAGGGGAGAGAGAAATGACGATGATAGAAAGTGTTGCTACACCAAGAACACTCATTATCCTGTCCCCTCCTATCCAACCCTTAACGTTCAACATTTTACAATGAAGGAAAACGATGGGCCGAAAAAGGGAAAAAAAGAAAAAGAAAGCCCTTCATTTAGTCCTCCATCCTGATCTCATGAGGAGGAGAAATTGGAAACAGAAACGTGGCTCTTGGGACCTTGAGGAAATTAAATACTGAATTCAATGGGCAGACCGACTCAATCACACCACGCTTTTGTAAAATGACTCGGGAATTGAATCCCTTGCCGCTTAGCTGGGGATGTTATTGCTCTTGTAGCTATTTCTGTTTAACTAGGCCCGGGCACAGGGTGGGTCACACACACACACACACACACACACACATACACACACACACACACACACACACACATACACACATACAAACGTGCATATCCATTTAGAGAAAAAATCACACATATACACACATTTACAGTAAGTGCACACATACACAGACCTGCAGGCACTGAGTGTTTACAGTAATACATCATATGAATCTGTCACAAACAGCATTTGGGTTGACAAGTAGAAAATAATGAAAATAAATAGATCAGTTCTTCATTTACAGTTATCGATTATAATATGAAAGTCGATATTTAGTAAAAATGAAAGCTGAATATTTGACATACTAGGTTATCTACATCAGACACCTTCAGATTATGCATTATTTCATGCTATTTGCTTTTTGTTTGCCAGCTGTAAACATGGTAACAATTTGTCATCCCAACTATTCACAACAACAAATTTGAATTTGAAGAATATGTTTGCAGTGAGTGAGTGAGTGAGTGAGTGAGTGAGTGAGTGAGTGAGTGAGGAAAGACAGTCTGACAGAGAGATGTTACTGTAGTCTCTTTCTGATGTGAAATGAAAGATGTTACTTACTGATAAGTAACTTGAGTTCTTTAATTTGAGTTGATTATTGTCTACCTGTATTTGTTATTCCAACATGTAGTGGCCACCACCAAATCTCTGTATTTGTTTGAGTTTGAGTTTATTTTTATTCACAATACCACTTCAAACATTACAATAATACAGTTGGGGTACAAGATCAATTGGGTAGAGTGAATGGGTCCCCCAAAGAAGCTAGGAAAGCTTATAGGTGGGGGCCCATGATTCATGAAAGGGTAGTGGTACAGACGATGGTATACACAGTTACCACCTGTAACCAGATGATGATGAGTAAATGCACGCAAAAAGCGCACTGATATAAGTGGTTTGATTCTCGTTTGGTATGTATGCTGGGGGCTGGAGATGGGAAAAAGACTACTCAATCTAGAGTTCAGCCTGTTGACAATCTGAAACATCAGTCTTAGTAACTCAAAGCAGTGGAATAGAGGGTGGGTGGGGGAATTTATCTCTGACCAGGACAGAGCCCGTATGACTTTCTTTTGCAAGGATATAAGTTTTTTAAGATGCCTGGTGAAAGTGTTACACCATATCACATTACAATAGTTAAGGTGTGGTTCAAAGAGAGGTTTACAACGTGAGAAAGGCAGACAGAGGAAGGAAATGTCTGATCTTATAGAACAAGCCAACATACTTGGACAGTTTGTTTACAAGCTAGTCAATATGACATTTAAAGTTGAGTGAGTCGTCAATGAGGACCCCCAGGAATTTAGTGGAATGCACTCTTTTTATCTCCTGCCCATTAATTTTAATCAGGCAGTGATCAGTGTTTTTAAATTTTTTGCTCGATGTGAATAAAATTAAATTTGTTTCGCTGACATTTAATGACGTTTATTACATTTAAACCAAGAGTCCACTTTGGCTAACTCTGAGTTTACTATACTTGTAGAATAAGTGGGTTCCTGTGTGATATAAACAAATTTGTGTCGTCAGCAAAAATAATTTTATAAAATATTTTAAAAGAATTTATGAAATCATTTATATATAGAATGAATAAGAGTGGCCCTAAAATTGAACCCTGGGGGACCCCAAAGATCATGGGCTGACAAGTAGTGTTATGATCATTGACATGGACATACTGTACCCTCTCGTATAAATAACTTCTAAACCATTTAAGTGCTAGACCTCTGATACCATAGTGATGCAATTTGTACAATACAATATCAAAGTCAATGGTATCAAAGGCTTTTGATAGGTCCAAGAAAATACCAACACCACACTTTCCCTCTTCAATGCAGTCATTCATTTGTTCTATTAGGTTGAGTATTGCCATACAGGTTGTACTCTTTTTTCTAAAACCATATTGAGAGGGAACAAGAATATCTAGTTTATGAAGCTAGCCACTGAGTCTAGTGTATACTACTTTCTCCATTACTTTAGAGAAAGTGGGTAGAATTGATATGGGCCGGTAATTGCTCATATCATTTCTGTTGCCCGACTAAAAAAATTATCTTAGCAATTTTTGTCATTTTAGGTACAGTGCCAGTAAGTAAAGAAAGGTTGATGCAGTGAGCCAGTGGCTCTACAATGACGTTTGCAATGGCTTTCATGATCTTACTACATATTCCATCTCCACCAGCGCTGTACGAGCTCCTCAAGTCCAAAATGATCTTGAGGAGCTCAGTACTATCTGTTGGTATCATGAAAAATGAATGAATGTAGCTACCAGAAAGTAAATGCTTGAAGGTGACACCCTGGGGTTGACTTATCTTCTTAGCCAGATTTACACCTATTGAGGCAAAATGATTATTAAAACTCTGTACAAGATCAGCTTTGGCATCACTAAAGTCAGGCAGATTAGTAGGTTTATGTCTCCTGTTGAGGACTTCATTTAACACATTCCATGACCTCCTGCAGTCCCCCTGTGAAGCTTGTAAGAGTTCTGTGTAATGACTTCTTTTGCTCTTTCTTATGATCTGCGTTAGTTTATTTTTATAAGAAATATATTTCTTATTTTAGAAGGATTTTTTTATGTAGGATTTGTAAAGCCTACTTTTATATTTAATAGACTTTAAAATTCCCTTTGTAATCCAAGGGTTCTGGTGGGTAGTACTGCATCTGACAGTCTTCTCAGGGATTGTGTCCTTGATGGAGTCTTGAATGATCTTTATCAGACTGTCATATGCCGCATCAGGAGTCCCACTGTCATAGACAGAGTCCCACGACTTGGTCTGTAAGTTAACAATTAGGTGCTGTAAGGTTCTCTCGTTGAGGATTTTAGATTTCATTTTAGAGAGTGGGGGAGAGAACGATTTGCCAGAGCCAAAAAATATTGCAATGGGAAAATGGTCTGTGATGTCAGACTGCACGACTCCCGTCTCCAGCTTGCTATTTTGAATATTAGTAATGATATTGTCAATAATCGTTTTGGATGTCTGTGTAACTCTAGTAAATCTATTAATGGAGGGGAAGAAAGAGGAGTGCAATGTGTTCATAAAGTCATGTTTTACCCTATCTTCCTTGGAAATATCAATGTTATAATCATCAAGGAGTATACAGTCTTTTTTTAGCTTATTCAGTTTATGTAATAGATCTTCCAGTTTACAGCAAAAAGTGTCAAGAGCAGAGTCTGGTGGGTGATAAAGTACACCGACAATAAATGTTTTGTCATTATTGTTAATCTCAATAAATAAAGACTCACAGTGGTCATCCTCTAAATAAAGATCACAGGTTTTTACTTGGAGATTGTTCTTAACATAGAGGCAGACCCCTCCACCTGTTCTATTTGGTCTGTTCTTAATGTGTAGATTGTACCCATCAAGGTTAAGTAAATCGGCATATGAAAAATCATTAAGCCAGGTTTCACTACACCCAATAACATCAAAATGACAACTTAAGTTAGACAGTAAGGAAGCTAAATCAGAATGATGTTTGTTTAGGCTTCTGATGTTTAGATGTAACAATGAATAATTATATATATCATTTAATGGTTTTAAGTTATCAGGGTCAAGAACATTACAAGTAATATTGCCACCCATATCAATACAGTGCTGAGACTCTCCAACAATGTTGAAATCGTTAAAACCCATAATACAAACAGTATAGATTGATCATGGAGTTTTCTGGGATTACATAAAGACATTGACACGGCGATAGCCGCAAGCACACTCGGAACAACCAAACACACGCACATACACACATCACACACACAAAGAAGTATTCTGGTACCATCGTGTAAGCAATTTGTACCACGTCGCAGATATCGCCGCCAGCTCGCAAAAAATGTAGTCTCTTGAAAATGAAAAGAAAAATGTCTCTCACCTCTCCGCCCTCCCACCTGGAAAAAAGGTTCAAACCTCCCGTAAAGGGGAGCAGGCTATTGGAAACATTAAGTCATGATAGAGAGCCTGTCTTCCGTAATCAATAAAAGTAGAGACAAACAGATCACCGCTGTCAATGGAAAACAGAATGAAATAGAAACTCTACTCCGAACAACAGTAAGCCTACTGGCCTGCCATCCTCGTCGCATGGATTTGGGCAAACTATGAGCTTAGGTGTTCCGGGGTGGCAAGGAAGCAATGAATGCTTCAGCCTCAGCTACCGTGGGAAAGTGTTTCCTACCTCCCAACTCCAGCTTGATGTAAAGCCTGGCCAGGTACAGCAGGGCTGGCTTGAACTCTCGCTCATACAACTTTGACATTTTCATTCCGCTGCTCCATAACCTCTGGAGGATAATCCTCAAACACAAGGATGGGATGATCCTGGAATTTCAGTTTACCCCTCATGGTCCGGGCATGGCGGATGATCTTGTCCTTTACCTGGAACCTGAGGAGACGAATGATGACCGGTCTTGGTCGCTGGTTGGATGGGGGTTTAAGTGCCAGGGCTCTATGAGCCCGTTCACACTCCACAGGCAAATCAAGGACCCCTCCAAAGACCTCCTCAAGCATCCCGGCGAAGAAAGCTGTCGGCCCAGGCCCCTCCATGGATTCAGGTACACTGATAACCCTGATGTTGTTGCGCCGGCTCCGTGACTCGAGGTCGACAACTTTAGTTGCTAGTTTAGCATGGTCTGTCTGGAGCTTGGGGAGAGCTTCCTTGGCAGCCTTCAGGCATACCTCTCGCGCGTCACCTTCACTAGTATTGTGTACTAGTACTACACAAGTATTTCGAGTTTCTCAGCATGTTCTGTTACGATAGTTAAGACACCGTTCAACTTGGTCTCGAGAGCTGAGAGAGTTTGTTTAAAGTCCTCGGAGATGGCGGTTCGATGAGACTCATCTCTCAATATCTCAATGGCATTTAAACCTTTTCTGCACCAGCGGGGACAACAGCAGCCAAACAGAGTCAGCGGCAGTCCTCCATCATTCGACATCAGTAGCCGCGCTGCTCTGGCTGATTAGGACGGATACATTTAGTTGTGTAGCCTACATTTAGTTGATAATACATGGACCTGAAACTACTGTAAGAAGATGTTGCAGTTATGTGCATAAAGCATTGCTCAAGCACAAGCTGTTAACATGGCTGTAACAGTTTACTTGAGGATTTTTCTTTTCTTAGTGTGGTGTCTTAAATAGTAGTGCTGTGATGCTGTATGAAGAGGAATCCGCTGACACTGATCTTGATTATAAAAAGGTTTATTACAAGCAAAGATTCAGCATCAATTTTACAAGCTCCTGCAGGAAGCTTGGAGAACGACCAACTCAAATTCTTCCAAAAGTCGTTCTGCCTTTCCTTTGTGTGAGCAACGTATATATCTTATGCATTGTATGACCTAACGTGGGAGGGTGTATGTGTTAGTATATGAACTGGCCAATCGTAGCCTGTTATCTGGCACAACTCCAAAAAAGGTATCTTCTGTCTTGGGGGAAACTCTGCTCATGTTAACAGTTTCCAGATGTTCTCAGTAAGTGTAAAGCAAAGTTCATAGGACTCCCTTATAACAAACATTTAAGCAAAGTTTATAGAAAGTTATTGAATAGTCATATACTACATATTTCCCCCCTTCGAGACTTAATAAAGTCTCGAAAAACAAGAAGAGTAGGAATAACATTTCTCATTATAACATGTTCCTTATAATATAACTTTCGGAGTGTAAACAAATTTATAGAATGTAACAAAATGAAATCGTTGGAGTGTGAGAGCGAAAAACCCTTCTGGCAGCTGTCTTTCCAAATAGCCATCAATCAATCAAGATAGGAAAATTCTCTCACGGTCCCTCTGCCTAGGCGACCACCTTGGTACTCCAGATCAATTAGAAACTAAATCTTTATCAATTTATGTTGTAGTTCAAGCAAATACATGGGAAAACCTCAGAAAATTAAATAAAATCAAAACAATGTCCAAATTCAGGCAGGTCGACCCTTCGGATCTGAAAAAAGGACTTCTATTTCCTAGACCCCATTTCCCTAAGCGTCAACAAAAAAGAAAAACATCTGAGATCTCCATATATTCACTTCATGACAGAAAACATCATTCTTCAAACAATTGATGCAAGAATATTATACAAAGTATGTATTACTCTGCAAACATATATATATCAGACAAACACAGGAATGTAGTCCACTACATTGCAGCTTCTCAGCAATGTTGATGTTGTGAAATCTGAACAGATCCACACCATCCTGGTTCAGAAGTCTCCTAGTTCCTTCATATTGTCCATATTTGTATCTGAATCTCCCTCTGCACATTACCCCATATGCTCTGGAAGAAAAGAAAACACTGACCAGTATCGTTTGCAAAACAACACATGAAAATTAAAAACATCAAATAAGAATAAAAAATAATAATATCAAAAATAATATAATAATATCAAAAATAATATATGATAATATGAATCACATTCCATTTCCATTTCCCCCCTTTGATTAATAAGACGATACTAAATATTACTACAAAATCCAAAGAAATGTGAAAAAAAGCATACAGTAAAAAACTAAAAAATTAAACCAAACCCTCATTTTAAATGACATGTCTAATTCCCTCTTCGCCGACCATTGATAGTCAGCAACAAAAGTTATCATTTCTAAAAAATAACTCTTATCCTGATGCATCAATCACACTTTCAACAAATTAAATCAAACAAATCATAAACATCCCTTTTTAACACGTCTTGGTGTAGTCAAGTGGGGATTAGAGAAGACCAAATTTATTTTAAGAGCCAATCATTTTATAGCATGTAATTACTCGCTTTTTACAAAGTACCACACAAAAGTCTCTCTTCACTGTTTGGTTACCAGATGGTGGGTGTAATAAATCTCCTCATGTCCAACTCTGTCAACCTCATCTATGTGACATTCCTGTTTAAATTAGACACAAGACAAATCAAGTCTGCTTGCTAAAATTAACTTGTTTCTGTAATTGATAAACCAAAATTGTAATCAATATCAAAGTTCAATAAACTACAGAGCTTCACTCTGGATTTTTGTAAGTTATTATTATTTGGTTTTTTACCCTTTAACTCTACAGCCTTAAGTAACACCACTGCAACTTGTGCAGAATAGTGAAATTCAAATCAGATTTCTAAACCTCTGTATAAATAACAAAAGATGCTGATCCATCATTGGGCTATAATAACTGATTTCCATTCGCAGATCTTAGAGAGAAATCATGAACAAATGACTGGTACACTATAAACAACAAATAAACCAATACAAACAACTTTTAATTTGACTAAAATATATCTCTGATTGGGAGTTGTCTTATCTTTTCTCACATTATCACTGCTAATGTTTTATGCATTCTCTATGCATCCCTATTTTACTTATAGTTACACAATTGTTCTAGCTTACTTTTAACTAAATTCTGAGAACAGCACTCTCAATCTGCTGTTTGTAACAACTTTACATCAATCCAATTCAAATTCATACATGAGATTACTTCTCAATAAATTATCTGGGCAACACTCAAATAATAGAAACATCTTCAAAAGTTGTAAACTAAATGTCATTAAAGCACAAAAATAAAACAGTGAAATGTTCTTTTAACATTTCCTGACACAGCAACCAAAGTAACAAATTTGTCACTAGTCTTGTTAGAAGCTGTCACAGGAAATCATTACAAATTTAACAGAATAGATTTCACCAGATACTGACAAAATGTAAGGTTTTCATACCAAGTTGCTTAATTTAGATGTCTTAACCATTCATATAGGTGTGTTCACATAGGAGTAACTCTATTTTAAAAGCAAAAATTACTTTACTACTATTAATTACTTCTTTAGAGTAATTGTATTTTCAAATTGTGTGTTTGTCGGTGCATTACCTCCTTTTTATGTGTTGGTGCGTCGATGCGTCAATGCGTCGATGCGTCAGAGCAAATCCGATCTCTCTCACTCCTCCCTCTTTCTCTGGTCAGACGCTCATCTGTGCAGATCTGTATCAACTTGTGACTGTCCTTGTCCTCAATTGTTGGATCTCTTTCTGGTCCTGATGACACCAGCTGACACCCCTTTCAGATCTTCTGGGCATCTCTAGAATCTTGGTTCCAGACTCCTGTATGGGTTCACCAGTCCTCCATATGGCCTTGACTGGCCTCTGTATCGTCCTCTGAAACTTCCTCTGGAGTTTCTTCCTGGTCTATTACAATCACGGGCAAAGTGTCCATCCTGTCCACAATTAAAACACGCTTGTGGTGATTGCATAGAGTATGAATCAAATCTTCTTCCTCTTCCTCTGCCTAAGCTTCCTCGTCCTCTTCCTCTCCAGTTCTGTATCTGTCCAAAAACTGGCTGTGGATATAAAACAACTGGAACCACTAGTGGTGGTTGGAGCAACTGCGGTTGGACGTGGCTCGGCTGAAGTTGTGGCGGTGACTGTTGATTTGGTGGGCATTGATTTTGCACAATCAAAGCCTGCTTCTTCTTCTTCCTCTTATTCTCCACCAGCTGTATTTGATTGAGTTTTCTGGGAGTTTCTTGGTCTTGTTCTTTCTGCTCATTTCTATATAGCTTCACTTGATGGGCTATTTGATCTGTGTAAGCACCTTTTGCCATGCTTCCAAGTCCAATCACCTCTGCTAGTTTACTCCTTACTGGTAGGGGCAGCCCCTCCTGCAGTTTGGTTCGCAAAATTGACTGTTCCAGTTGGCTCACATCTGGATCATTTCCTGTAATATTTCTCCACACTTGATAAGCTCTTGTCACATAAGATTTCGGATTTTCTTCTTGTCCCAATGGTTCAATCAGAACGTTATCTGGATGCACATTTGTTGGATACTCATCTCTCAGCGCTCTCCACAGACAACCTCTACTTGCAGCAAACAACTCAGGATCATATACAGAAGTCCCTACATATCGATTGAGTCCTGCTCTCTGGAAGATCTCTCCCATAGCTGGAATCCCAACAAGATTAGCCAAAAGTCTCTTGATATCTCCTATGGCAAACTGTGTTCCCGTCGTAATTTCTTCCAACTTTGCAATCCAAGGATGTGCTCCCTCTTGAAGAGTAGGCAATTTATCAAGAATATCTGACATATCAGTGTTCTGCAAGGGCTTATACTCCAAATCTTGAATGATCACTGAAAGCCTCTTCTTCCTTGTGCCCCTTTGTCTTGGGCGCAGTGCATACTTCTTCTCCACTTTCTGAGATCCTTTTTTCAGCAATTTGTCCCTCTGTATCTTCAGCTTCTCCAAGTTTGACATGCATCGCTCCATGTCGCTTTCAATCTCTCCTATGCTAGACGCTGCAGGATGAAATCCTGTAGCTCCTCTACTCTCCAAATCTTCATCGCTGTCTCCATCTTCACTTTCATCACACTCTTCTGAATCACTCTGATCATCATCATCATCATCATCATCCTTTGTCTTGCTAAACCTCAGTCTGCCCTTAGTTTCCAGATGTTTCATTTTCTTCTTACTTTTGGAGCTTGGATTCATCTTTATGGTTGTTTCAGCTTCTCAATTATTAGTTCATCTGTGAATGTTTCACCAAAGTACTTTGTAGGCATGTGTGACGTTACTTCTTTAATGTCAGTCTCTGGTCATGCCCTGAGAGCCATCTGGGTGTCCAATTCAGTCACTTAACCATGGACAGTTGTAAATCTGTCGCCCCTCCTTCTCTGCTGCTCCTGCTCCAGATGCAGTTTCTGGTGCAAGTGGGTGGGGGATGGGGCCAAACAAATCAGCTTGTAGAGGAGTGAGACAGGTCTGCTCTGACATCCATCGAGGCACACTGAATAAACACAAAACAACACCTCCGAGAAGCATTACTTGTACTTTTAATCATACTCATTTTAGTTTTCTTGCTTCTAACCTATGACCTCATTGATTCAAAATGTTGCTACAAAAATATTACCTAAGTAAGGAAAGTATCATAAAATATGTACTTCAAGTACTGAAAGTAACAATGTAGAAAATTCCTCACATTTCTGAAACTAGAAATGATCCCAACAGTCCTGTCAACTAACTAAGTATTTAAACAGCTAATCATTTCAACTGGACTTATAGACCTATATATTTGTTGAACAGTCTAACAACAATAAAACATCATATTTATAAACATATGTTTGTTCTACACAAATCCTAATTCATTTCTTATGATATGTCAGATTACAGTAATATCCAAAAGCAATTAGTCTTGGAAATTACCACTAGTCATTCCTGAAAATTACATAATTTATCTCTTTTTCCCTAAGTTTTTGGTGCTTGTGGTATAGCAGTTTTTACTATTTTCATCTAAACGTCTTCCCTCCTGTAGATTATAACCCCAATGCTACAGTTGTCTCTGTAACAACAATATTAGTATGAACTCCAGTATCCTAATTCAAAAGTACATTTATCTCTTTCTTTGTCTTTCTGTCACTTTCACAACACTCTCTTTCTGTCTTTAACCACCTTAGTACCTTATTGTACCCTTAACTTTCTCTTAAAGTCATGCCTTTTTTCCATTATCCCATAAAACTTTCTTTTCCCTTTCTACAGCATACACTTCTTCTCTTAGCTTTCCTGACCATCTTTTGTAACAATAGTTACCCATTATTAACTCAGTCTGTTTTATTAGGATTGAATTACTCGCTGTTTCTTCACAGGAATCAGATTCATTCATTCTGTTTTCCACCTTCACAAATGTCACTCATTTCCTTGGTGCAATGACATAACCACACGTAACAGTAGAGAACTTTAGCAAAGTCAAAAACCTTATAGAATTATCAAATTTTGAATTGTTTTATTCAAAGTAAAATCATTTTAGATGCCTCGCCACTCAAAACAAGTGGTCCAACATTTTAAAATGGCAGCGGTGACAATCCTGAAGCCCATCAATCAGTCCTCTCATCTCTTACTTTCAATAGAGGTATAGAGGCTGGACTTTTCTTAATCCAGGGTGATCAATCACTGATTTGAGTTCCAGCAAATCACCTATGCCAACTATTAATCTCTCTTTTTCCTTTTTCTTTCAGGCCTGAGCCTTATTTATCCTACTTTTTTCCTCAAACCTTTCTCCCAAATTTTCTTTTCATGCTACAGAAGCAAGCATAGTTAAGGCTTCCTAATTAGAAGGACATTTTAAATTCTAATGCCATTTCTCTAGGTGTTTATGACATTTTCTCTCTCTTTTTTTATCAACATAACTCTCATTTATAAATTTAATGGATCTTAATCGCATAGTTTCATAGTCAAGCAACAGCCACTTTAATGTTTTACCAAGCTACATTTAACCCCCCTTCTCCTTTAGCCGCTCCGTCTCTGCCTTTAGTGCAGTAAGGAGTGGCCTAAACTTTCTGTGAAAACTTGAATTCCTAGCATTCTTGGGCATGCGCAGATCAGTCAACAGTGTGATTTCACAGTGAGAGGAACTCCACTGGAGTTAAGGAACCTAGGCTCACACCCAACCAAAAAAATAACTAAAAAATCACTCAGCTTACTTTAACATAGAATTTCTTAATCTTAGTAGTTTCAAAGCGGCAGATAATGCAAATAGCAATATGCTATCATAAAGCAGTTTAAACGATCTCAAAGAAATCAGAGAAAACTTAATGATTCTTACAAATTCTCTCAACAGACAGACCTATTGTCTCTCCATTTTTCCCTTCAACAGATCACATTAAAACAACGACACAGGACAAAACAAACCAACACAAAACATAAAACACAAATACTACTTTGAAGCTTCTTATTCTTACTATAGGTTAGCCTAATCTATTTTCACGTCCTCCAAAGGGGCTCATAGGTTTTTATATGTTTTTGAAAACGTTCTCCTTCGAAGAAGACTCATAAGAGTATTAAACAAAAGTCCTCCCAAAGAAGGCTCATATATTTTAACACTTTAGAAAACGTTCTCTTCAAAAAGAGACTCATATTTTTAGCCATAATGAACAGAATATTTCATATATATCTAATATAGGATATCCTTATCACGCATGCACAGCCTATCACACACAGCAGAAACACCACTGTTCACACACACACCGCTGTTCACACACTCTCTCTCATACACACAGAAGTCGACATTTTTCATGCATGTAATTCCTAAAGAGTTTGCTTTCCGCCGTTTTATTTTTTTTTGTCTGTTATTTTGCTACCTTAGATATAGACGTCCAATAGCAAGCCTACCCCGAACATTATTCGTCAACAATGCATCGTGGTAAACTTACCATTGAACTGTTAGTCTACACCTCAGTTCTCAGAACTGGCTCAAACTTTTCATCTAATAAAAGTTCAAGACTACGGCCCATCCTGTGATCGCCTTTTTTCAAAGGGCTTTTTATGTCAGATTAACGGCGTTTTCCTTTATTCTTTGTTTTGTTGTTTCTCTTTATGTTCCTGTTCTTTTCTGTATTCTTTTATTTTCTCTTATTTCCTTTTATCTTCTCCTTATTACTTCTTGTTTTTATTTTCTCTTGTTTCCTTTTTCTTTATGTTGTTTAAGCCAAATTGCCCTGGCCAGGGTTAAACTGTTTTCTTTAATCCAATTTGCCTATTCCTTAAAATCTTTTCACATCGTCTATGTGAATATTCCTTAATCCCTTACTTTTTCTCCCTTTTCTCCATTTCTTCATTTGAATTTCCTTTTCCTCTGTTTCTCTAACTTCCTTAAGCCTTTGCTTCATTTGTCTATTCCTTTTCCTCTGTTTCTCTAGCTTTTGTTTTCCTTATTTCTCATATGTTAACTCACACTTCCCCTGTCTGCGTTAATTTTAACACAAATAATTTATAACGGAACTTCATCACACAGCAATCACTACACAGAATACACACAGATTCGACACGGTGCAATCCCTCATCGCACACACAGAGCCACACATGAACTGACCAGCGCCCAAATAGTGAGAAAGCTCACCTCATAGTCGACCAATGAAGCGGGAGTCAGTCCCTGGGTGCCCATGATGAAACGATGACCTGGGAGATGCAACCGATCCCATCCTCGTCGCCAAAATTGTGGTGTCTTAAATAGTAGTGCTGTGATGCTGTATGAAGAGGAATCCGCTGACACTGATCTTGATTATAAAAAGGTTTATTACAAGCAAAGATTCAGCATCAATTTTACAAGCTCCTGCAGGAAGCTTGGAGAACGACCAACTCAAATTCTTCCAAAAGTCGTTCTGCCTTTCCTTTGTGTGAGCAACGTATATATCTTATGCATTGTATGACCTAACGTGGGAGGGTGTATGTGTTAGTATATGAACTGGCCAATCGTAGCCTGTTATCTGGCACAACTCCAAAAAAGGTATCTTCTGTCTTGGGGGAAACTCTGCTCATGTTAACAGTTTCCAGATGTTCTCAGTAAGTGTAAAGCAAAGTTCATAGGACTCCCTTATAACAAACATTTAAGCAAAGTTTATAGAAAGTTATTGAATAGTCATATACTACATTAGCATGTTCCTTTGTGTTTTTCAGTGTATGTCAGCATACAGTAGCAGAAATGTATAGCACTATTATAAATTATTTTACATTATATTATATTAGGAAATGTAAGTTTCTGTTTAACATTAACAATAATGTTGACATTTGTGGTTGTGTCTATTTATGACCTTTATTTGCAAAATTCCTATTCATATATATATATATATATATATATATATATATATATATATATATATATATATATATATATATTAGGGCTGTCAATCGATTAAAAAATTTAATCTAATTAATTACATACTCTGTGATTAATGAATCGAAATGAATCGCATACATAATTAACGGTGCCTGAACCGATACTTTTTAAGAAAGTAAAAAAAGAAAAGAAAAAAGAAGGGTACTAAACAGCAGTCGGTGACATTAAAGAACAGCTTGTTTATTGCTAAGGCCATATGGTCAAAATTAAATGATTTAATAATAATGTATAACAATAACAATAACTTATTTCACTAGTAAATTGCTGTTGAACGACAAAAACAACCACCAGATGGGAAAAGGACATTTACAATAACTTCAAATGCACGACGAGGCTGTAGTTTACCAGTTTCATTGAACGCACCGTCTGTGTTGTTTTTCCGACAGCAGCAGCAGATTGTTACATTCTGGTGTTGAATCCTCTACAGTAAAACACAGTCAAACTTTACACTGTTTAGCATTAGCTGTCAGCATTTTAACCGTGTTTAATCCAGCTACTAGCTAGCAGTAGGCTAACGTTAGCTGCTGTCTAGTATAGTGTTAACTAGCTAGCGGTAGGCTAACGTTAGCTGCTGTCGAGTATAGTGTTAACTAGCGTCACATGCAGCGGTGTTTGTGTTGCCTGTGTCGTCTGTTTCAGAGCATCAGAGAGAAGCGCAGACATATCAGTGGCACCAGATTTCGGTAGCCAGGGTTGGCAGGAAGAAGATTTTTACAAGTAAATGTTCCAGTTAATGATCCAGGCAGCACATTCTCGTCTCCCTCCTTCATTTTACAGTCGAATGGTGGCTAGAACGGCTCCGGGTCAAACGTCAATATGGAATGGATTAATCTGCGTTATTTTTTTTAACGCATTATTTTTTCTCAGATTAATTAATCAAAATTATGTTAATTAATAATAATTAATTGTTATTTTGACAGCCCTAATATATATATATATATATATATATATATATATATATATATATGTTTTTTTGTTTTTTGTTTATATGTTCCTGTAGTTGTTTTTTATCTGTATTGGTCAAATGTCTTCACAGAGAGTGTTGCAGAATATACAAACACATTTTTCACTGAGGAAAAGGAACATCAACTCTAGTTTATTCCTTTTCTTGTTTACAATTATTGGCAACAGGAACCGTGTATCTGTGGACAAACTCAAACCCAAAGGTGGCAGCGAAGGGAATTTGTGTTACAGATTGAGTTTCTTGTTGGGCTGTGTGTGTGTGTGTGTGTGTGTGTGTGCGTGTGTGCGTGCGTGCGTGCGTGCGTGCGTGCGTGCGTGCATGCATGCATGCGTGTGTGTTTGTGTTGTGTGTGTGCGCTCTCACCTGGATGTGTGTCCTCTTTCCAGAGGAAGGCGCCCAGTGGAATTTGGTCAATGTGGACACCATATGGTGAGGCTAAAAATGAATGTTTATCTGATGATTAATGTGTATCAAACACACACATATCTAGACACAGGCATACACAGTATAACCCTATCAGACACTGAAGCTCATACCCTGGAACATATACTTGGCCATGGGCATACATATACATAAATTCCCTAATACCTGTAGAGTCCAGTAAACAGAAAAATCACATCTTGGATGTGATTTCATTCAGTTTGTGTTGGTAAGCGAAATGTTGACTCCAGACTGAGAAAAAAATTTAAAAATACTGTCGTACTGAGGCATTCTTTGTTGATGTACTGTGGGCTAGAACACGCTGTAGAGGGAAAAGACTGGGGTTATTCACCACATTTTAGAATATCTTTGATTATACCAGCAGCCACTGCTGAAGTTTGTTTCTCCTGCACGTGTTTGCACCACATCACATACTCCACAGCCAGCATGCATAGTTTGATTCATGTTTAGAGTTTTCTTTTTGTCCCTGCATTCAACTTGGTTTCCTCCCACAGATTAATGACAAGTGAGTCAGACAAGAGACTCTAAGAAGGCTACATGTGAATGGAACTGCATTGTTAGCAGTCAAGGCTGTCCTCCAATGAACGTCTGCCGGGAAAGGCTCCAGTACCCTTGGCAGTTTGGAAAGGAATGATTGATAAATAATAAATCAATGGCATAGAGGTGCACACAATCAAGGGCTTAGTTGGTAATTTTCTAGCCTATAAATCTAGACGCACCCTAGCGGCAGCAAATGTAATTTGCAGCCAGGGGGTCTAGCAACTCTCCGTTGGCTTGCGAACTGGAAAAAAAAAACTCTGGCCGGGCCAATCACATCGTGTATAGAGTCGGTGGGTTGGTTTATGGCTGCTGCTGCTGCTGCTGCTGGCGAACAGCAATCTTTCAAATTGGCTTTGGCCGCGAAGACTGGAAGACTTGGAGTTAAGCTTTTCTTTGAGAAAAGCACAAAGAATGGCACTGAAGTCATTCTTAAAAAAGGAAGATGTGTTCGGAGTTTTGCTGACCAGATATAGCAAAAGTTTAATCTATCAACTAGCTCCGCTACCTTCTTCGTTGCTCTGCTTGGTTGTAGCGCTATCCTATTGTGTGCAGTGGGAATTTGAAAGACAATCGTTTATCCCACCCCTCGGATTGAGCCCTGCCAATGGTGTACCCAACATCTTGATGTGGGTCTGGCTTGTTAGGCTAGTAATTTTCAACAAAGATGTCAGAGTCCAGAAACGAAATACAAATATGTCATCTGAAAATCATCTATAAGCTACCTCTTAAAATTCACCCCTTCTGAAGTGTACTTTTTGTAACACTACCTATGTGATAGTTTACTCAAAGGGAAATCTTTCAATTCACACCTGAATATCTGCCCGCCTTCTTCATAGTGTTAGTATACGTATTTTGTAACAGGTTAGCAGTGCTTGAGAAGTTTTGACCTCATTGACTTCAAGACACAGAGAGCACACGCCTCATCAGTTGATTTTAATAAAGCCAGGCATTGTATTATTCTCCGTTCTGCTTTTTGTGCCAATCTTAAAAATAAAAAGGCTGACCTCCTTAACCTCATCCGCCTCCTTTACACTCCTTCATTTCTACCTGACTATATACCTCCAGCGTTATGAAAACATGCATATCCATACGCTCACACACATTCTCATATTTAAGCTAAAGAGAGGTTGTCTTCCCTGTGCATGTGTGTTATGCTAATATGAAAATTCCATTTGTTGATGTTCCTGGATTAGCTTATTCAGGATTTAGTGGAAAGCAATGGGTTTTCTAAACAAGCCAAAGAGGATTTGAGCTGTGGAGGGACTGTGTGTGTGTGTGTGTCTGTATGTTTGATGGGGTGCATATGCATTTACAACTTTACTTTGCTAAGTTTGCTCTACGTGTTTTTCTTTGTGTACGAGTGTGTGTCTCTGAGTGTGCATTTGTGTACATAAACATACAAGCATAAGTGTGTGTGTGTGTGTGTGTGTGTGTGTGTGTGTGTGTGTGTGTGTGTACCAGTGTATTTTTTAAGTGTTTAATGACACAAACAAACAACAGCAGTAGAGATTTTGGCCTTGTCACACACCAATTTCCCCAATGTCGGTACACTTCCAACTCCCATAATCCTCTGTTAACATTCCCTAACACAGTCAGCAGGGGCTGCACAGGTTTAAATCCAGCAAGTTACTGCAATTGACATCGTGGTCACAGCACAGCAGTTTGTACAGCAGTTTTATTTGGCCATCTACATTCTTGTGTGCATTGTCATCTTTTTGACTTGACCAATACATTTGACTTCTTAACCCATCCTTTACCAATACAGTCTTTTATTGTACAATCAAGTAGGAGATATATTTATTCTTCCTACTTTGTAATGCAGGCACACAAAACATTTCTTTTTTCCAAGGTTATATTTTCACTATCTTCTGAATCCTTTGAATCATCTCTGCGTCAGGGGACCTGGCCGTGATTGACAAACACACACACACACACACACACACACACACACACACACACACACACACACACACACACCAAGCAAACTGGATGGATAGACGATTAAAGTGGGGTTAGACTCTCAGGTGCTCCATGTCCTTTGAGTCCTTAATTATTTCATGCCTGCAATTTGTTACCCTGAAGGAGAACTAGGCTCATCAAGTCCTTGTGCGCCAAGTCCTCAAAGAGAGTCAGTAAGTGTTACATGATCAGATCCATGCTGGTAGTTTGGTTTACTTGTATGCACGACTCCTTCGCACATCTCCCTCCCTCCCTCCTCTTTTGATGAAGTTATGTAAGGTGAGAGACAGAATTTCTTCAGCCAAGACAAGGAAGAGAAGGAGGAAGATCTGGTGGCAGGAGAAATACAGTTAAAGGAGAATTCCGGCCAATTTTTACATTAATCTTGATCGCTATAGATATGCGAGTACTTTCGATAGAAAAAAACCTGACCTGGATCGGTCCTAGCAAACTGGAGTTGCTGCAGCTACGTGTACAAGCGTCCACTGAGCTAAAACGGCAGTTGTCGGGGCGATGTTTTAGAGTGCTTTGTGCCTCTTAACAGACACAAAATGCAATTAATATGTCTGTGCCACATGAACAGGGGCCATAACGTGACAACAAGATGCGTTTTCAACTCAGACATTGTTTAAATTCAGCTACCCTGTCTTGATCCTGGGTAGCTTGGCCTGTTAGCTGCTAGCTGCTAGCTGTTAGCTGTTAGCTGCTATCTGCCGTCCGTGATAAGTGTGTTTAGCCAGGCTTTTGTGAAAATCATCACGCAGCAGTTCCGTGTGTATTTGTAGCTCATCCATTTTGTGTATGATCGATCTGGTGTTGGTGAGTAGGAGGCTTGGCAGTGTCGATATGTGTGGTAGTTCCCTTAGCCAGGCAAGCAGCCTACAAAAATCCCCCGAGCGCCCGGTGGTCTGGTGGATGTCCTCCAGAGGACAGATCATGCGTTCGCGGTGAAAAAATTTAGTTTATTTCCCCCTCAAAAATAGGTAATTGAGCACTGTAGTTATGACCATATCAGTGACTATGTAACTACATGGAAATGGGATAAACGATGTCTGTGACTTGCACAGTAATAGCATTACTGAAGCCTAGCTGTAGCCTTGCGTTGTCTCCTGGGAATTCAGTTCTAGCAGGAAAAGGTAAACAGTAGTGTGCAGATCGGAGCGTAGTGTGTGAAGAGTGAAGAGCGGAGTTGTTCACAAGGGAAGAAGCTTGGAGTAACGTAATGACGTATGGAGAATATAGCAGATATACAACACACGGAAGAGCCTTTTGAGTTTGATGGTCGTCCTTATTCGAACCCGAGTATACAGACGAAGAACTAGCCTCACAAGAGATGGAAAAAACAAGACAGACAGAGGGGCAACAGGCAGTGTTGCCAACTCTTTTCCAATGAAAGTCGCTAGCACCAAGTCCAAAAGTCGCTAAAAGTCGCTAGATGACGTCATACGCTCATTTGCATATTGTTGACGTCATTACGCAATAATATGTATAAAGCTTAGTGGTTGTGTCAGCAAGGTAAATAGAAAGAAATATAACTCTTTAGCCAAATAATCACAAATTCAATACAGGAATTTATTTTACCTTATAATTATTACTTAGGTAGCCTATCTTAGAAGTAAAAAAATGAAATTCTACAAAGGGAGGGAAAAAGATCGATAAAGAATTCTCAAAGAAGGCTGGCTTGCCCAGGTCCAGGCCAGCTCAGCGGCGTCTTTCTCCCGTCGCGTCCCACTGTCTCTCCTACCTATACCGGCCCCCGCACACCCTGTCCCCCGCCCCTTCTAACTGCCTGCGCACTGTGCGCAGTGCTGCTGCGCATGAGGAGAGAGGGGAGAGGCTGCTCCGCTGCTCCGCTGCTCCTCAGTCACAGAACAGAAGACTGTTTTGGCGGCTACAAGAGAGTAAAACCTTGCATGCTCGCTGGACAATACTGCCAAGTTTTCTACAGAAAGTCGCCAGATTTGTCGCTAGTCGCTTTTTTGAAAAAAAGTTGCTAAGGCGGTCTGAAAAGTCGCTAAATCTAGCGACAAAGTCACTAAGTTGGCAACACTGGCAACAGGCAGATGAACTTGCTGCTCCAAGTGCAAGCTAAAGCTAGCCTTCAGTAACTGGAGGACATAGCCACACCACCGCCGCTCTGTGGATTGTTGTCGGGATGATTATCACAGAAGCCTGGCTGAATACACTCACCGGAGGGCAGCTAGCAGCTACTACCGCACTACTGTTTTTTTTAGGGGGGAATAAACTTCAAGACGTGACATGACCTGTCCTCTGGAGGACATAGCCACACCACCGCCGCTCTGTGGATTGTTATCGGGATGATTATCACAGAAGCCTGGCTGAATACACTCACCGGACGGCAGCTAGCAGCTAACGGCTATCAGCTAGCAGGGCAAGCTAGCTACCGGCAGGATCGAGACAGGGACCAAGGTAGGTGAATACAATTTCTGAGTAGAAAACGCATCTTGTTGTCACGTAAGTGCCCCGTTCATGTTGCACAGACATTTTAATTGCATTTTATGTCTGTTAAGAGGCACAAAGGCACTCTAACACTTGCCCCGACAACTGCCGTTTTAGCTCAGTGGAAGCTCATACACGTAGCTGCAGCTTCTCCGTGTTGCCTGCAATGATTCAGGTCGGGTTTTTTTCAATCGAAAGTACACACATTTTTATAGTGATCAAGATTAATGTAAAAATTGGCCGGAATTCTCCTTTAAAGAGAGGAGATGAGGTGGGGACAAAGAGTTTTCAGGGGTTGAACAAAGGCATAGAGGACAAACACAGAGCCTCTAAATTACAGTACTCTCTTCTGGAGGACATCGAAAAATGTCCCCAAAATAGAACTTGGCACATGGGACTGAAGTAAACAAAAAACATTTCTATCCAGGTGCACACACACACACACACACACACACACACACACACACACACACTACACATACACTCTAAGATGGATTTCTGGCTTGACACTGTTGTTCACAATTTGTGGGTGGAAGATGTAATTTGAACTGGCAGAGCACTGGTAGATGCCAGTCCTCATACACAGCTGTAATTTGGACTAAAACCTTTGTGGTTGCTAAGCTAGCGGGCCTTAGCTAAACGCCCTTAAAGGCCGTCCTGGCCTAGCAACTGCAGCAGCATGCCCACTTTCAAATTTAAATTTCTAGCATTTAGGACTTCCTGTCTCATCTTTTCAGTTTTTACCAAGGGGGTAAGCGTCTCCTCACAACCCGAACCTCCTATGGCGCCATTTTGATGCTAATAAGCACTCACCCCCTGTTAGCATTCCATTGACTGCCATTCATTTTTACGTCACTTTGACAGTGAATAACTTTACATCTGAAGCGTTTAAAGACTTTATTTGTCCATTGTTTATTTCTAAAGATACACGACAATGTATAAAAGGCTCCATTACCTTGTACCTCACGTTATGGCTCCATAGCAGACGTTTTTGTAAAAAAAAGGCTAACGATTGTGTCATAACCACGGGACTTAATGTCGCATAGTAGAGGAATTACCGTATAGTACAGGAGAAGCTTGCAGACAGTTTCAACTTACAATAGCTGTTTAAGTTTAATTACTAATGTTAACTAGCATTTTAGTTAGCAATAATTAGCCTGTGCCCATGTTATCTCCTTACTTATACAGTACCTACGCTCTCCGTCTCTGCCAGATTGGGAATGATTGAGATTTCTCTTGGCACAGCTACCAGAAGACTTACAACTTTCAACAGGTTGCTCACGTCACATTTACGTCGTCTCTCTCAGTTGGAGGCTGCGCAGTAATGCTCGGCGCTCACCGGAAAAGTGCTTCTTATGGCCTTCACTGGTCTCCGTCCAGAGCAACGGGATCTGTTGGTCCATTCTTATATACTGTCTATGGTTTTACCCTCTTTTTTTCATCCTTTTCAGCATTCACAGTAAATACCATCAGCTCTTGGTGCAACAGTGATTACTCTCCATCAACATGTCCACTATATTATGTTTCCATGGCAAATTTTTTTTTGAGAATTTCAATTATCACCTCAACCTTTCTTTTTAATGTGAATTATTGAATGGGGAAAAAATGTTATCAAGGTTTTGCTGTCAAAGCTGAAGGCTACACACAGTTGAAAATTGAGGTCAGAACTGCATATTATGTCGGGAATATGCAGAGATAAAGCATGTTCGGTATTACAACTTTTCAATATCATCTGTCTCTCATTGACACTATCTGTATTGTGGATGTGTGTGTGTGTGTGTGTGTGTGTTTGTGTGTATTGGTCTGGGTGTGTGTATACACCTGCATTGATTATCAGTGCAAATGATTGACAGTCACCTGCTGGAGAAGGATGATAAGACTTACTTTTCACTCTTACCATTTCTCTCTCTCTCCGTCTCAGCCTCTCTTGCTCTGCAAATACAACAGCCATGTAGTACCTTAAATCAGATGATAACACTGAATAACTTACATAATCTGATAAATATGTGAATCACTGCCAGGAGTGGTAGTTGTTGTTTATCACGGTTGTAAAACTGTTTTTTTATCAGCTGCTGTGGGCATAAAGAGGGGACTGATATACAACAAGAATCCTCAACCACAATGGGGATATTGCGGTTATGCAATGTATGTGTCCTAGACTGCTGGATTTCTTGATGCAAATGTACCTACTGATATATCTTATTATTTTGAGATATGTTGAATATCAATGTATAGGAAAGAAAAAACACACAATTGAAAGTTTCAAAAATGAGACAGACTAAAGCACATTTAAAACCTAAAATTCAGTTGTGTACGCAGAATGTCCTTTAGTCCATTGAGCCTTATGCTACATACTCTACATGGGATATATGCTCAATGTGATCAATTGCTACAGGCAATGATCCTGGCTGTTCTTCTCGTTCGTCTGGAGGAGGAGAGGCAGCAAGATAACATGTGCTCGTTTGCTGGTTTCCAGTTTGATCCCTCCCTGCTGGCTGGTAACTGTGTAACTAATTTGTACTGGGGTTTTTTTCTGTTTGTGTACTGCCAACCAATACTTCAGCCCTTAATCTCAAACTGTGGGCAGCCCTGTGCTTCTACCACTCCATAAAAATTTCTGTTTGATGAATATGAATGAAATCATGAGCATTAAATCCACGTGAAGGTGCATGCACGACTGTTTCTGTTCCTCACAAGAGGCATCCAGTGGCACAAGTGGTACAGTATGTGTGTTTGAGATTCAGTTGGACAAAATGCTGTCATTGCAGGTAAGGACAAGTAACAGTTAAGAAATTAGCCTCACTTGTGTCCATTTGTCAAATATTCCTATGCACATGCTCTGCTCACTGTTAGACAATCTGTACATGGGTGTCTGGTTGATTATATATAAGTTACTGAGATAAGCTATTTCCCCACACTAAAATGCAGATCCACTATCTCTTTCCACATCTTTCTACATCAGGATGCCTTGTTTCGTTCCAAAAATAATGTGCAAAAGGGAAAAAAATATTGGGAAGTAAAACTGCATCTCTTAGAGCATTGTTGAAACTGTTGTGTTTTCTATTGTCCATCTCGAAAGTGGTTCGAAAGTGGTTGCTACTGCTGTAATCTATCCTTGTTATGTCTGTCTGTGGTACTATGAAAACAACATGCCAGATGCTGTCTCTCTCTCTCTCTCTCTCTCACACACACACACACACACACACACACACACACACACACACACACACACACACACACACACACACACACACACACAGATTGTTCAATACCCAAATCTGCTGTGTAACCAAGAGAAGACAAAACACACAAAAAGAAAAATCCAATGTAATCATTTGTAGAGCACAGGCAAGTTTCAAACTTTAATAAGGTTTTGCAGTGGCAGCCGGAAATGTGGAAGGGTTGACACCAACTGTGGCTGTGCTAAGATTAATTATTGCTATTTTTTTCAAGGGGACAAAGTAACTACTTTATTTTATCATGCTGAGAGGAAAGACAGATCTACAACATAAAGCTCAGAGGAGGCAAGTCAAGGCTCCACACAATGCACAAATTAAGGTGACGGAAAAAAAATGTGTTGACTTAAATCCTTGTGCATGTAAGGATGATAAGAAATGCCTGGTTTTAGAGGAGTCTATTTGCATTGCTTCTATTATACACTGGTGGCAGCTTGAAAGGCCTGCATGTTCTACACACAGCATGTACATGTGTACTCTTGTTTGTTTTTTATTTGTACAGGATACCATTGTTAATGTAAGAGATAGAGAATGTACTTCAAAACAGATGAGGCCGAGGAGTGAGGAAAGAAAGACAAAAAGGGAAAAGGGGCAGATGACAAGTAAAAGCAGAGCGTAACGCAGTACTTCAGGTCAGTGGAACATGTAGAAAAACCCTATGATGCATGTCATACCCTTCTCTCTCTCCCTTCTTGCCTCTATACTGTCTGCTATAGACCCTTTGCAAACACGTGACCACGGCCACATGACGACGCCATGATGTTTCATAGTTTCAATCAGTTTGAAATACATAACACTAAATAAACTGTATTTATGGCTTTATGGCTTCTTCTATTGAACAACAAGTTGTCGTGTCGTTATCGGTCGAGGTAGGGCATCTGGTAGGTGCTCACAAAGAGCAGTATTTGGAGAAATTGGAGATAGCAGGATTGGATACCGACCCTTAATTCTTTCTCCCTTCGTTTTCACGGACCTCATTAAATCGCTGAGTCTGCCTGTATACTGGTGCTGATCTCAAAGCTTTTAAAAGTCTGGATGCTTATCAGTTCTTTGTAGCTGGCTGGGTTACAGGTACGCGATGCTACGCTAACGGTGGGGTGAGGTACCTCATAATGGCAAAGATAATACATCAATCTAGGGTTTATTTTGTATTAACATCTATTCTTTACTTATGTAAAGAACACGTAGCCTATGTTTTCAGGACATGGTCGGTCGTGGCTACCCACAGACCGTTGTTCACTGAGTGTGCCAATGCAACTTTCTAATGGATGCCTGAACGCATCTCAACTCTGGGAAGTGCAGTCATTAATTATCTATCACACGTTAATCCATGCAGTAAATCACGGAATGTATATGATCAGTAGTAACCACACATAATTGTAACATCTAGCCATCTTCTTATCTGTGATTATATTCGCTGTAGCCTATGTTAAAGCGTAACTCTCGCCAAAATGCAACCTGTTGAATGTACCATTCACAAAAATGTACCATATTTAGGACGGAATCGCCACTTTTAAGATTTACCGTATTTTTGTTTTTTTGGTCAAATGGCCTTTTGAATGGGAGTGCTAGGGGCACTTTTATGCTAGCCTCAAAATAGCTATTTTTAAAACACTAAGAAGTAGAGCTGCACCGATTACAATTTTTAGGCCGATTCCGATTTCCGATTTTTCATTGAGTTTGACCAGCCGATACCGATTTTAGCCGATTCCGATTTCATTTTTTTCTAACCACTTTACAGCACACACAAATATTTATTTTCTATCTTTTCTTTAATAGAAAATTTACCATTTTTCATAGAACATAGAACATTTTTTGAATAGATAATCGATCACTATAAAATAGAACTATATAAATTACTACTGGTTGAGGAAATTCACACATCTAAAGTGCAATGTTATGGTAGAACCATTTCCTTCTTTTCACATCCAATATCCAACTAAAAAAATGTGATATATTTAGCAAACTAAACTTCTGTATGTATGACAACAGGGAAAACAGGTAAGGGCAAGAAAATAATATATAAATAACAAATAAAAATAAAATAAATATAGCCTTGCAGTATAAAGAAAGTTCTGAAAACACACACAGGCCTGTTTGAACGTCAACAGTAACGTTACCTGAAAACAGCGTGTAGTTCCTTTTTTAGCAAGTTTGCTTTATTTGTCATTGTGCATAAATATGAACAATACTGTTGCTGTCAACAGGCTTAGCTGCTGCTAACATTAGCTAGCGGCGGTAGGTTTTTAATGTTGGTTTTGAGCGCTATGCATCCCCACTAACCTGGAAAGCGTTTTAAACAGTAACGTTAATACAGCATGTCAGAGGAATACAGCGTCTCTCTTTTTACACAGCAGCCAGCGGGGCGTCAGAGGCTGAGGCACCACAGCGTTCGCTAACGTTAGCTTCTTGTCTCAGCAGGGGTCTGATAAACAGTAAATTCATCAAAGTCAGCGTGCCCAACGCTATTTTCCAATAAACTGTAACTGTCATATTTCACGGGACCCGCGTAAGTACGGTTTTCATGTTCCAGTTGTTCAGCCTCAGAGGGGAGAGAGAGAGAGAGAGAGAGAGCGGCTGACTGTTCGCCTGAGATCAGTAGAGCAGACGGCTCTGCAGAGCCGTGTATAATTACAACTTTATGACATTTCATAAACAGCTGATTGAGCGGCAGTGCGCCGCTGCTACATGCACATAGTGGAAACCCCACGTGGGCACGTGTGGTCAGTCAATCGGTGCATCTCTACTAAGATGGCTCGACACAACATGAAACTTTGCTTGAAGTATTGCCAGGGGCTCTACACCTTAACAAAAGCATTGACAACATTGTTGTGTACCCAGAGTTTACTAAAAAGAAAGGTTTTGAGCAACTCACGTTAGCAGTTGTTGTTTACGCTATCCGCCATTTTCCCAGTCAAAAATAGGCGATCTCCGAATGCGAATGAACGGACTCCATAGGAGGAAATGTCATCCTATATGAGGCTCCTTTTTCAACTACAAGGTCAATATTGTGTTACACAAACGACAAAACAACGAATTATCCGTGCATTTATATAGAACTAAGCTTTTGGAGCTTTCCATCTTTACTTTCCTACCTCGACTATTTTTGACTGGCTCAATAGACGGCGACCGGAAGAACAGCTAGAGTGAGTTGCTCAAAACCTTTCTTTTTAGTAAACTCTGTGTACACAAACAATGTTATCAATGCTTTCGTTAAGGTGTAGAGACCCTGGTCATACTTTGAGCAAATTTTCATGTTGTGTCAAGCCTTCTTAGTGTTTTAAAAATAGCTATTTTGAGGCTAGCATAAAAGTGCCCCTAGCACTCCCATTCAAAGGGCCACTTGACCGAAAAACGAGAATACGGTAAATCTTAAAAGTGGCGATTCCATCCTAAATATGCTTTTAAACTAAAGTTTGACTCAGGTACATTCACAAAAGGACCCTAGGTTGCATTTTGGCGAGAGTTACGCTTTAAGATTTGACCGGTGGATATTACGACGCGATGGGCAGCAGCTAGTGAGCAGTCCAAAGCTAGCTGCAGCTAGCTGGTTGGCTAGCCGGGGTAGGAGCTCCGCAGACCTGCATTTAACTTGTTTTTTTGGCCTTTTTGAAGCTAGTTTCCGTGCCATGTCATCTTTAATTTCACTAATATTTTTTGTATGTGTGTTAAGTTAAATGATCAAGGGAACGGCTTTCTTTTTTGGATATGTAGCTAGGTCAGTGAATAACCGATGTCAGTTATGTGGGTCATCATCGGGTTGGACCTGTTAGCAGGAACAGCTGGTTAGCACGGCAGCTAGCTAGCTGTTTGAGGATAATTTTATTTATCACTCATTTAAAACAGAAAGGCAATACATACACATGCTTGTGTTGGTGAGGATTACTCTGCAGATTGTGAATGTGAGAACACAAACACGAACGAAAACGTACGCATTTAGCTTGCAGTCCGTATACAGCATAGCTCTTCCGTCATGGCGTTCATAATTCGCGCGAGTGGAGCGTGACGTCACGTGCAAAGGGTCTATAGTGGCAACGCATTTTTTCTCTTTACAAAATGAATATTATCCATATTTGGGGGCTGTCATTCGTGAAAATCTTAGCACCTATTAAGTAATCACTCTGAGGTAAAACTTCAACATGTCCCTTTTCTCTTTTTCTCTTTAATGCAACATTTGTGTGAGTGAATAAAGCACAACATTGATGGGAAACATTGTGGATTCAATTAAACTTTATTATTTTTTAGGATTACTATAGACCTTTTCTGTACTAACCAGATCGTGATCTTTCCCCAACCTTAACCAAGTGCTATCAGTGCCTTAACATAACCATAAACAGGTTTAATAAGGCTGTAGTCACTATAAGATGATATTGTAAATCTGATATTTTGGTGGAAAACAAACATAACTGGAAAATGCATTTCCTGCAGAAAATGTGTGTGAATGCTGAATAGCTAAATTGCTAAAGATAAACTGGATTAATAGCTTGAATCCGTAAGAAGAAGTTGAAGTAGTGAGAATAGTTGGAAAAGTGGTAATGGTTTTAATAAGTACCTATTTTATGAATTTGTTGAATAACACCACTAATGTAAAAAAGATGTGGAATAAGTTGTTTTTTTTGTTTTTTTTTAAAGCTAATACTAAAGCTAAATTGGATTGCTGATTAAAATGTGTAAGAAAAAGGTGACGTTGTAAGAAATGTGGAAAAGTGATAATTGTTTTAATAATATGATATCTATAAAAGTTGAATAATAGCCATATTGTATGAAAGTTGTAGGTGTTACAACAGTGTAAGTGTGTCTGTGAATGCTGCTGAATCAGCATTCACACAGTTACGTTCAGTATCAAAATGTTTGCAACATGCCAGATACGTTAGCTACATTTCTTAATGTTAATGGTAAATGTAATCCAGTAGGCAGTGTAAGACATTAAAAAGATATGTCTTCTGATGACTTGTTCACTTTGTCTGTGTTATGTATTGTATACTGTAATGTCTAATCTGTGTATTATAGGTTATAATCTGTCTGGGTCATGCACAAAAATCAGGTAAGTAGAAGTCAGGTATTTTTTGTGATGAATCTTGTGTATTACAAGGAGTGGACACTTTCTGGCATTCTGTCAACTATGACTCAGGTATGTATGAGAAACGAAATGTACAATGATGCCTTCATGAATAGTCAAAACCCACTGCTTCAATTTTAATTACAGTTTTCATTTTGTGTGTGCATCAGAGATGTATTGTGCACTTTATCACAAAAATGGATAAACATATCCATCAAATTAAAAAGGATTGGAGGAGGAGGTTTAAGCGATGCTTTTGTAGAGATGAATCCCCCTGAAAACCTCCCAACTGTAATGCAGTGGATTTGGGTTTAATTACAACCTTGTTCACAGACACACACATGCTTTTATGCACACACACACAAACACGCCGTAGATAAGAAAACAATCACATACTCCCTGTTTGCATTGGAGTAAACACAGACACACAAAAAGCAAATTTTGCCTCTATTTGCAAAGCAAGAAACATGAGGACACGCATGCATAAGGACACACTGTTTTGGCACATGAACACACAAACACAGTGAGAGTGTGTATAATAAATACTGAGAGAAATCCTTATTTTATTTTTTTTTGGCTACACATTTTTGGGGGGCTTTTATGGCCTTAAATTGACAGGATAGCTTGAAGACTAGAAGTTGGAGAGAGAGGGGGGACGACATGCAGCAAAGGGCCACGGGTCAGATTCGAACCCAGGCTGCTGCTGAGAGAAATTCTTTCGGAGTTCTTGTCTATAGATCATGACAAGCACTTACAGGCACAAAAATAAAAAAAAACCGTTTTCTTGCAGCTGGTGGAAAAGACAAAGGAAGAATCCATGTATTCAGGTATCATTTTCATTCTGAAAGCCAAATAGTTGTCATAGTGATATAATTAAAGAATCTTATCTTTTGCCCTGGGTTAATTTGAAAGAATTTTGCATAACACGGTGAGCAGAAATTTATATGCGCTGTTGCCGAGAACAATAATCTTTTTTTCTTGAATTTCTTGACACTAATTGCAATGGCTGATTCCTTCATTGTTTTGTGCCCTTTAGTAAACCTTGAAAAGTGAACATCCAGTGTTTGTTACTACAGAACCTGACTTATTATGGTAGATTCATACTAGAGGATGGATACCCGAACCGAGCCCGTCGGGACCCGTCGGGACCCGGCAGTACCCAACGGGCCAGGCCGGGTTCGGACAGATATTTAGATATGATGTTCGGGTTCGGGTCGGGCTCGGTCACATCAGCGCGATAAGGCATTGAACATTTTAAATTAAACAGCTTATTAAGGTGCGCTTGTATCATTGATCTCAACAGAGAGTTCCGTTTTCATTGGTCATGGTTTGGCCCGCCCCCTATGCTTTAGCCACACACCCCTTTCACAGCTAATGAACTTTATGACATAGAGACTTTTGGTCATAGCGCCCCCCGCTGGCAACAGGAAATGCACCTTATATAACAAACATCATCTGATTTACATGAAACTTAGAATGTGTGGTCTACATGTGATAATGAGCTGGCCCCTATGATATAACCACGCCCACTTACTCAGGCCACTCCCCTTTCATAACATTTGAACCGTTTAAGGTAGAGTCTTGTGTGAGGTGTCATTGAACTCAGCAGAGAGTTTGTTTTTGATTGGTGATAGTTTGGCCCGCCCCCTATGCTTAAGCCACGCCCCCTTTCATAACATTTGAACCGTTTAAGGTAGACCCTTGTGTGAGGTGTCATTGAACTCAGCAGAGAGTTGCTTCTTAATTGGTGATGGTTTGGCCCGCCCCCTATGCGTAAGCCACGCCCTCTTTCACAGCTAATAAACTGTATGGCGTAGAGTCTTGTGTGAGGTGTCATTGAACTCAGCAGAGAGTTGCTTCTTCATTGGTGATGGTTTGGCCCGCCCCCTATGCGTAAGCCACGCCCTCTTTCACAGCTAATGAACTGTATGGCGTAGAGTCTTGTGTGAGGTGTCATTGAACTCAGCAGAGAGTTGCTTCTTCATTAGTGATGATTAGGCCCGCCCCCTATGCTTAAGCCACGCCCCCTTTCATAACATTTGAACGATTTAAGGTTGACCATTGTGTGATGTATCAATGAACTCAGCAGAGAGTTCGTTCTTCATTGGTGATGGTTTTGCCCGCCCCCTATGTTTAAGCCACGCACCCTTTCATAAATGCTGACCCATCTAAGGTAGAGTCTTGTGTGAGGTATCATTGAACTCAGCAGGGAGTTCCCTTTTCATTGGTGACGATTTGCGGTGTCTGAGTGCCACGCAAATGACGGTCGCAAGGAGCGGCGACCGCCGGTAACCCCGTCGCGCGCAGAGGAGCGAGGGCCCGTCCATCGCTGCTTGCAGCTTTAATTGTGTTTGTATTTGTATTTGTTTAGAGGTATATTGCGTTGATTTGACTGGGGTTGATTTTAAAAAAAATGCAAACCTGTTTGATTGTAGGATTTTAATCGACATGTGCTCTGACAGCAACCCTCCTGAAAAATTCAGTTCCCATACAGTAAACTGCATTCTTAATTACGTTAAGAAAATGTATTTTCTCCCAAATTACGTTTGTTACAACACAAGCTTGTACCAACGACAGGTGCACTTTGTTAAACACAGTTTTAACACATGGTTAAAACATGGTTAACCTTGTGAATTGAAACAAAACTCCTTGGTTAGGTTTAGGAATATATAATGGTTTGGGTTAAAATAAGTTAGTTGGTTGTTATGTAACTTAAACATACACAAGATAAGTAAGTGAAATAAATTAACTTAACTATGTAAGTCAAAAAACATTGACTTTTGGTTTCACAGTGAAAGTTCCTCCTCCCTTCGTGGACTTTGATGATTAGAAACGTATTTGTGATACTTCAAAAAGAAACTGAATGTGGGAATTTCCTCAAATTGTTATTGAGAATGCAGTTTAGTTGTATGGCAACATAATTTTTAGGAGACAGGGTTGCTGACAGCTGCTTCAGTATTGCTCTTTGTTAAAGTTAGATTTTCGGTAGAGAGAAAAGACAACCCTCGAAGACATAGTATACCAGAGAATTCAGAGAAAGTTTACACCTTTCGGGAGCCAGTATTGGCATTTTTGAGTCATGCAATGATGGTAAAAGAAAATATTTTTCCTACAAGTAAAAGGTTTTCACACCTTTCCATCTGGGATCCACAGGGGTGGTTCCATACCAAAACACATTTTCAGCTAACACTGTTTACCCTGTTTTGGGGCCACTACAGAGGGAGCGTATGGTCTGAAAATGAGGAAAACATTTGCAGATGGACACATTTCTGTCCATATGCTCCCCCATATGTATAGCATCAAAGCATATTTTTAAGACCCTGCTGCAGATTGCACATCTGTAAATCCCTATCTATATAATCCCTATATATATACCCCTATATAATCCCTTTATATCTGTTAACAAGACAATTCATCTTTATTGATTATTAATGTTATTGTAATAACTTGTTGCTTCAGCACTCATTTTGATTAGTTCTCGCCTATATAATGTTTTTTGTCCAAGGGGACCATTAAGGTTTCATCTCATCTCGAAATTTACATTATTTAATTTAGCCTGCCTACTTTGCAGAGGGTTGAGGAGGCATAGGTTACATACACAATGAGTTAAGATATAGATTTTACCAGAATACTTTAAGAGCCTGTGAAAATCCCAGCTGTGATGTAAACTACTTGTAGTTGCAGCCACATATTTTCTTCTTTCTGTTTAGCCTATATAATTTCTTCTTCCCCTCTGTTTTTTTATGTGTTCACAGGGACCAGTGACATTACAGTAGGACCAAAACAATCTTTTGACAAATGGAACCAGGTTGTTAAGGCTAAGCTAGTTAAATAAGGCATAGGTATTTTAGTTTGTTGTCCCATAGTCTATATCCTTGACATTCCACTTCTGGGATTGCTCCGGTGCGCGAAGAAAATTCCGCCAGATGCATGTATTTTCCGGTTCCTTCCGCTTACTTTGAGTTGGAATTTTAAATTTGGTGGATTTATGAGGACTATTGTTGACTGCTCCTCAGATCCCTGCAGGGTAAATTGAGACAGCTAGCTAGACTATCTGTCCAATCTGAGGTTTCTCTCGCACGACTATTTTGCAGCGGCTCTGTGCGACGCTTAGCACCACCCATGACAATTGTGATTGGTTGCAGGGCTCTTCAACAGGGGATCCTCAGAGTCAATGCAGGGGGGTTTCCAAATTATTGTTAATTTTTTAAGTTTTTTCAAAAATTAAAAAGTCTTAACATGAATCCAACATATTATTAGCAAACATAAATCCCCACTGATAATAGGCATACAGGCCTATATGTAAGGTAGCCATCCACAGATACAGTTTATTTTAAGGATTCACTGTGCCACATGTATGTTTAACATTACAACATGATTTATAAAATCATGCCAATAATTATTAGGGTATTTTAATAGCCTATGTAAAAAAAGTTATGAAGGCTTTAGGCTGCCCTCATGTTATTGTAGGCCTAGTTTAATATGCAACTTAATTTTCTACAATATATGTAGCGGGGGGGGGGGATTCCATCTCTCTTTCAGTTAGGGGGTTGGCTTAAAAAACATTGAAGAACCCTGGTTTAAAGAAATGCCAATAAACCAGAGCACGTTTTTATCCCATCCCGGAATGCTGTGTGGAGTAGCCAGACCCTCCTCCGCTTTGCAGCATGTGGATGGTATGGCAAACCGAGACAAGTCGGCCCAAGACCATCCATCTTTCAATACTTTTTAGTGGGAATGCTGTTCAACAGCATTCCAACTATTGTTATTCGGTTCTTTATAAACTTATTCTTATTATTCCGTACATTTTTTGGCTCTCCGTAACTTCTGCCTACTTTCAGCTATTAAAACCATTCAACTTTTAAAATGTTCAGCTCTTTCAGCTAATGATGGGACTTCTTCAACTTTTTTTCTACTATTTATACTTTTTAAAATATTAAGCTTTTTAACACTTTTTTTTAACATTGAAGTCAATGACATCATGCTTCAAATCCTTCAAATTTTCTTCCGCTCCCAAAATTTTCAGCTCCTTCATACTTTCACCTACAGACGCCAAACAAACTTTAAAATGTTCACAAAATATTCAGCAATCCGGCTATGGCTTTTCAGTTTGATATCTTTTACAGTTTTTGTGAAAAAGCTGTTTAAGTTTAGTGATCATTTCAGGATTTTTCTGCGTTTCTAGTGAGTGTGTGGCGTCTGCCAGAGTGGATGATGTCATCGCTAGAGCACAGCACCTTCAAAAAAATATCTTTGTCCCCTCTCTATAAATTGCTCTCACGCCCACAATATCTACTTGTCATACACAATTTATACATCAAAACGTAGGTATTTTTGTCTAGTTTCAGCCAATGTGCTCAGTTTTGCGATATGCTTATACTTTTGGCTCGATGAGCTTCCAAATGACAAGAGTTCCACATCTCCCTCCATTCATGGCCATGTTAAATGTCCTCCACATTTCCCAGCAAAACGAACCACTTTTTTAAATCGCTGATATGCCCACATTTTTAAGTTTATCAACATAAATTTGACATGAATACGTTCACAAAGGCCTTGTGGTGGTCACGATTACATCATTTCACCGATACCCCTTATCGTTTTAGCAGTCTGAGGCTTTATTTGAGAGCTTGCTCTGTGTCTTTGAATACCTGCAGTGCGGCACAGCTGACAATTTCAGCAGGTGACACGGTCGTTAACCTGATTAAAGATCAAAGAGATCTCATCACAGACTTCAAAGGGTGTTTTCACTGGTCATACGTTACCATGACAACACTTTCACAGACAGTTGAATTGAATACTACAGGCAGTAATATGAACATAAGTCTACATCTTTTGCGTTCCACTTCTGTCTGTCTGTCTCTGTCTGTCTCTCTGTCTGTCTGTCTCTGTCTGTGTCTCTCTGTCTGTCTATGTCTCTCTGTCTGTCTCTCTGTCTCTGTCTCTGTCTGTCTGTCTATTTGTCTGTCTCTCTCTGTCTCCCTGTCTGTCTCTGTCTCTCTCTGTCTGTCTCTGTCTGTCTCTGTCTCTCTCTCTCTCTCTCTGTCTCTCTCTGTCTGTCTCTGTCTCTCTCTCTCTCTGTCTCTCTCTGTCTGTCTCTGCCTCTCTGTCTCTGTTTCTCCCTGTCTCTGTCTGTCTGTTTCTGTTTCTCCCTGTCTCTGTCTCTCTCTGTCTCTCTGCCTGTCTGTTTGTTTCTCTCTCTGTCTCTGTCTGTCTATGTCTCTCTCTCTCTGTCTGTCTCTGTCTCTCTCTCTCTGTCTGTCTTTGTCTCTCTCTCTCTCTGTCTTTCTCTGTCTGTCTCTGTCTCTCTCTGTCTGTCTGTCTCTGTCTCTCTCTGTGTCTCTGTCTCTGTTTCTCCCTGTCTCTGTCTGTCTGTTTCTGTTTCTCCCTGTCTCTGTCTCTCTCTGTCTCTCTGTCTGTCTGTCTCTGTCTGTTTCTCCCTGTCTCTGTCTCTCTCTGTCTGTCCATGTCTCTCTGTTTGTTTCTCTCTGTCTCAGTCTGTCTGTCTCTGTCTGTTTGTCTGTTTCTGTTTCTTGTTTATATTCCCTCTTCCGTACGTTTTTTGGCTCTCCGTAACTTCTGCATACGTTGAGCTATTAAAACCATTCAACTTTTAAAATGTTCAGCTCTTTCAGCTAATGACGGAACGTCTTCAACTTTTTTTCTACTATTTATACTTTTTAAAATATTAAGCTTTTTAACACTTTTTTTTAACATTGAAGTCAATGACATCATGCTTCAAATCCTTCAAATTTTCTTCCGCTCCCAACATTTTCAGCCCCTCCATACTTTCACCTACAATTCTAAATAAAGAACCTACTGTTCTCTCACACTGTCTCGCACTCATTAGCAGGTGTGGTGATTAATGATCAAAGACAGGCTTTATAAGTGCTAAAGGAACATCCATGTTCTATGCAGATGATAGTGTAGTGGATAGGGCACATGCCTTTGGCGTGGGAAATCTTGGTTCAAATCCCACTGGGGTGCGTCAGACAATGTGTCCCTGATCAAGATGTCATTTCACTTTCTCAACTATTTTCACTACTTCAACTTATTCTTACGGATTTAAGCTATTCAACCAGTTTAGCTTTAGCAATTCAGCTATTCATGTTTTATTTTGGCTCTCTCTTTTTCCTCTCCTCTCTTTCTCTCCTCTCTTCTCTCCTTCTCTCTGTCCTCTCTTTCCTTTTGTTCAGCCCCATTCTTTTTACCTAATATATTTCACATCTCATATCAGCTAGATTGATGCTTTTTCGTTCTATGCAGTGTCTGATAATAATACAAAGTATTTCTTCTTTCAGCCGTTTTAGGTAATTCATTTCAACTTTCATCTTTGACAGTATTACAGTTAAGCTTCAAGCTTTTCTAACAATGTATTTTAGCTCTTCACTTGGGTAATGCAGTTTAGCTTCCAACTCTAAAAATTGTCCTGATTTTTTTAGCAGTATAGTGCATTTGAGCTTTAAGATTTTCCGTACTATTTGTTTCATATTTCTGCATTCGTGTGTGATTATCAGTTAGAAAATATACTCAGAAATCACAATGTTCTACGTCTTTTGTCATTATTCAACTTTTGAAGCCAACGGTTCAGTTTAGCATAAGCTTTTAACTTTTTAATGAAATTCATATGTATTAAAACGATTTCCACTTTTTCAACTATTCTCACTACTTCAACTTCTTCTTACTGATTTAAGCTATTCAACCAGTTTAGCTTTAGCAATTCATCTATTCAGCATTCCCACGCATTTTCCGCAGGAAATGCATTTTCTAGTTGACTCTGCTACCCTGTCTGTGGCACTAAGCCCCAAACTCACTGGTTTCTACTGAAGACATAAATCTTAAAGACGGAATACAATAAAATAAATTTAAAATGTATAGTATAATTTTCACCCCTCAAAAGGCTCAGTAATTTACTAAAACAACTGGACACTGTAGTTCTTAACAAGCATTACTAAAATATACATTTGGTGCTCTAGTTAGTATTTACAGCAGCAAAACAGTGTATGTGGGAATGACTCCAAATGAATTGCTTGTGTTCACGTTAATGAAGGAACATGTCAGCCAGTTCAACAGTTGGGCTCGTTGATGTGTTTTTAATAGTTTTTGGACAACAATGAACATAAAAACCAGCCTTATCCTTTAAAATTGACATTTAGAACATTCATACGAAAAATTTAAATAAAATCAGTAACATATACAGAAAGCTTAGTGTGAAACACGTTTGCTGATTTGGAGAGATAAACGGAGGTGTGCTTAATTCATCATTTCAAAGAGATGTAGTTTACCTCTGGGGTTGTTTCATTACCCCCCAAAGTAGATGACATGGTAGATAAAACAAACCTCCCCCAAATTTTTTTCTTCTTTTCTTTCACTTCCCTTTTTCAGTTTTCTTTTGCTTAAAGAAACAAAAACAAACGCTTTCTGATGTGGATATTCCCTCTCCATTCAGCATTGTTCTTTGTTTGAGGAAGCTCCTTTAGAAATACCTGCAGGTGGGACTGAAAAGACAGAGGTTGAAAAGAAAGCACGCCTGGAGAGCCCTATATAACAGGCTCAGACGGTATCCAAACAAATCAAAAAGGCAAACAGGTTTTTTTATTGTGAAGTTGACAGTTGTGTTCCCTAAAGTGGGAGATGATGTTACAACCTGATGGTGTGATATTGGGCACAGGAGACACTCAAACACACGTGAGTTTGCAGGTGTGCACATATGTGTAGAGTAACACACACACACACACACACACACACACACACACACACACACACACACACACACACAGCTGGTGAGAAAGTGATGAGACAATGAGTTGATTCTGTCATCCTCAGTCGGTGTATCCACGTTTACTCGTGCATGTATGTTGTATGTGTGCATGTCAAGGAATGGGAATCTTGTGTCAGCTGCCCTGCTCAATGTGTCACAACATATCATGATCCAGATCCATCACTGAGAACTCCTTACCATCATCCGTCACAGTCTCTGCCTCCTCCAGGGTTACACTGCAGGGTGTCATTTGAAAGGCTGAGAGGGTCGTTCGCTGCTGGCTGCCCTCTATCAAAGGCCGGGCATGAAACAGGGGAAAGGAGAAGAGGATGGCTGCCAGTTTGCTACATGATAGGATAAATCACACCTTTGCTTTGTTGAATTGGTATGTTTGGTTTGTTCAGTTTCAAACAACCCTATTTTAAAGCTATAGTGCATAGTTTCAGTCGCCACCATGTGGAATTCTAAGTAATGACAACAAAACTGTCGGAGCATCCACATGATACAAACCTTACGTGATCGCGCACCGCCCCCAACCCTCCTCCATGCAGTTGCTTGTAGCCAAGGAGGACACGGAGGATTAAAAAAACATGATGGACTCCTCAGAAGAGGTAATTATCTTCACTGAAGTTTCTGCACGCGAAAGTTGCCGGACGACACAATCTTCTGAACATAGCCATACTGAGAAATACAGAGAGAGTTATATGGAGCTGATAGTCTTAATTAGCTTTGTAGCAACTCATTTGGCAATGGCTTGAAGGTGGACGTTCATTATTATAAAAAAAGTTACGCACTAAAGCTTTAACGGTTAAAAAGACATGTCACATGAACTGTGGACATTATACTGCAGAGAAAACAGATTTAGCTAAGCATGACAGCAGCACTGAGCTATTATCAGGTGTTTGTGGAAGTCAAGAACAAAAAACTGAATATGCTAAACTCTACACATTGATTATGTTGGGCTATTAACAGCTAAGATGTTGTCTCACAGGACCAGGAACAATGCACATTTATCAACTGAAAAAGCTAGTTTGCAACTACTAGCCAATAAAACAACAATAACACAATTAACATGTAAAATCAGACTAGAAGTAAACAGCAAAACATGAAGAAGATAAACAGGGGATGAAACACTTAAAGGAGTATGGTAGGAGGAGACATGTACAATGCAATGAATTTAAAACTATGTAAACAGCACAAGCCATTAAAACGTGATACAATCCCCCACAATTTTTGGTCCATGTCATGTTGTTGTGGTAGGAATTCTTTCTTCAAATCACAAGATAACTGAGACTTGTATTTTCAGGGATCTTAGTAGTAATTTGTCGATTGGGTGCCTTTTGGAATTTCATCTGCTCTAACAAACCAAACCAGCACAGTAACATCACCAGAGTTTGTATAAAGCACTTCAGTGTGCTTCAAGTACTCAATAACTCTTTGAAATACTATTCTAAGGAACTCACCTGATCCACACTACAACAGCTAATTTTCAAAAAAAGGACCAACCATGAAAGTGTTCTCTCTTGAAATCCTATGCCACCCCCACCTTTCCTTTGCACTCATTTAAAACTGAGTGGATGAAAATGCAATCGTGTGTTTGTGACACATGTCAAGTGGGTCTTGTATCTTCCAGATGTTTGTTAGAGCCCATTGTAAATCATTCTCGAAATCCCTGCACAGACACAGTAATGGTGCAATTACACTGAATGAACCAAATGAAGGATGTCTTCTCACTCTCTGAAATCATTTGGAAGGTGTAAAGCAAAATTAGGCCAGCCTTGTTTGACATCAGTGAGGTTAAAAATAAGTCTGATCTTTTTTCTCTCTCTATCAAGCAGACTGTGACCGTCAGACTGAAAGGGAAGAGAGGGAATATTCTGTGGTGTGTGTGTGTGTGTGTGTGTGTGCGTGCGTGTGTGCGTAGATGTGTGTGTGTGTGTGTGTGTTGGGCGGTGTGAATGATGATTGTCTGCTCTCCTGTAGCTGTCTCTCAGAAAATACAGACGTGTAAGTCACTAAAGTCCTTAATTCAGCAGTTTGAAACTAGGCCATTAGAGAGTGTGTGTGTGTGTGTGTGTGTGTGGGTGTGTGTGTGTGTGTGATGTGTGTGCAGTGTAAATAAAGACACAGGTCTGTGTGTGTCTGTGTGTACTGCATGATATTCCATCTCTGTGTGTGTAGCCTGCAGCTGAAATGTAGTCTGGTCACCTCCTTTGTGACATCGACTAAAAACTGACTTATGTATGCACGCATCTATGCAGATGTGCGTGTGTGAGCGAGAGAGAGTTGGAGTTAGAAAATGTTAAACGTGGGTACGTTGCTATGTGGACATCTTCATTGTGTGTCTATGTGTATGTGTGCCCTTCTCATCTGACCTCTCTTCCTGCATGCAGCATCTAATCCCCTGGATTGCTGTTTAATTTAGCGTATTGATCGTTGACAAAGAGGCGAGTGTGTGTCTGTCACTATGGTCTATCAGTCAGCAAGACTGTGTGTGTGTTGCTTTTGTGTGTATGTCTATGCAGACGGGGTGACAGATCTAACAAACAACTTGAATTTTACTTGCATGGAATAGAATAAATAAAAATAGAATTGGTGATCCAGTTTGAATACAGTGAGTTCAGTGTGTCTGCATTCATTTGTGTGCATGAGTGTGCCTGTGGGTGTTCTTTTGCAGCATACAACAGCAAAAATAGAATATAACATCTAAAATAATCAAAAGTATAACACTGAAAACAGAGCCACTCCAAAAGATGGTAAAATGTACTACATTCATATAATTCTTTTATCGAAAGTACTTTACAATGTTCCTCTCAGTCACACACCAGTGGCAGCGACCTACAATGCAAGTCATTGGGAACAATATGGGGTTGAGCTGGGGATCAAACCATTGACCATTGTTGGGATCCACGGAAAAAGATTAACTTGCTCATTTTTGCAACGTAAACTGGATTTTGGACTGGACTGCAACTTAAACTCGGAAATTAACCAGACTGCCATTCCAGGCAACCCCAGCAACTCTCCAAATTATTTTGTAGTCACAAGGAACAGCCACCCTGTCACGGCTGGTGCGAAGGCAGGCAAGGTTAGGACCCAAATGCAGTTTAAAGAGTTTTATTTAATGACAAGCAACTTACTGGGAGCAATAATCCAATACATCAGATTAACAAAAAAGTCAAACGGGGCAAGGGAACGGAGAGGCCACTCGGGACAGGGAACAGAGAGGGGCCACTCGGGACAGGGAACAGGAAGGCCCCAGGACAGGGAACAGGAAGGCCCCAGGACAGGGACAGAGAGGCCTCGGCAACAGGGGACAGAGAGGCACTGGGGCACAGGAAGGCAGAATCCTTCTGGAGGCCGGCGGCGAAGGCGAAACCCCTCTGTGGGCCGGGCAGGCGAAGGGTCAGCTGGGCTGAAGACAGGCGACGGTTCAGCTGGGCTGGAGACAGGCGACGGTTCAGCTGGGCTGGAGACGGTTCAGCTGGGCTGGAGACGGGCAACGGGTCAGCTGGGCTGGAGACAGGCAACGGGTCAGCTGGGCTGGAGACAGGCAACGGGTCAGCTGGGCTGGAGACAGGCAACGGGTCAGCTGGGCTGGAGACAGGCAACGGGTCAGCTGGGCCAGTGTCTGCTAATAAGGTAACAGGATCAGGAACAGGTAACAAGGCAACAGGATCAGAAGCCAGCAAATCCACCGACAGGGTAACTGGAACAGAAGTCGGCCGGACTACCGACAAAACATGGGGACAGGAGTCGGTCGAACCGACAACAAAGGTCTCTGGGAGAACGGTCATCGAAGACTCAGGAAGAACGGTCATCGAAGACTCTGGACGACTGGAAGACTAGCAGAGCAGTCATCAGAGACTCTGGACGACTGGAAGACTCTAGCAGAGCGGTCATCGAAGACTCTGGACGACTGGAAGACTCTAGCAGAGCGGTCATCGGAGACTCTGGACGACTGGAAGACTAGCTGAGCGGTCATCGGAGACTCTGGACGACTGGAAGACTCTAGCTGAGCGGTCATCGGAGACTCTGGACGACTGGAAGACTCTAGCTGAGCGGTCATCGGAGACTCTGGACGACTGGAAGACTCTAGCTGAGCGGTCATCGGAGACTCTGGATGACTGGAAGACTCTAGCTGAGTGGTCATCGAAGACTCTGGACGACTGGAAGACTCTAGCTGAGTGGTCATCGAAGACTCTGGACGACTGGAAGACTCTAGCAGAGCGGTCATCGAAGACTCTGGACGACTGGAAGACTAGCAGAGCGGTCATCGAAGACTCTGGATGACTCTAGCAGAGCGGATATCGGAGACTCTGGATGACTAGAAGACTCTTGAAGAGCTGTCATCTGAGACTCTTGACGGCTGCACGTCAGCGGAGATTCTGGAAGACTGCACGTCAGCGGAGGTTCTGGAAGGCTGCTTTCAGCAGCGGTTCTGGGCGGCTGCACGTCAGCGAAGCTTCTGGAAGGCTGCACGTCAGCTGGTACTCTGGAAAGCTGCACGTCAGCGGAGGAACAATGGTGAACTCAGACTCAGGAACACTGGTAGACTCAGGAACAGTAACTCTGGTCCGCACGGACCCAGGACCGCTGGACAGCACGGGCTCTGGTCCGCTGTACAACACGGGCTTAGGTCCGCTGCACAGCACGGGCTCAGGTACACAGGTTAGCTCAGGCTCAGGTACACAGGTTAGCTCAGGCACACAGGTCAGCTCAGGCTCAGGTACACAGGTTAGCTCAGGCACACAGGTCAGCTCAGGCTCAGGTACACAGGTTAGCTCAGGCACACAGGTCAGCTCAGGCTCAGGTACACAGGTTAGCTCAGGCTCAGGTACACAGGTTAGCTCAGGTACACAGGTTAGCTCAGGCTCAGGTACACAGGTTAGCTCAGGCTCAGATACACAGGTCAGCTCAGAAAACACAGCCAGGCGGGTCCCCTCAAAGGACTGCTTGCTATTGGGGGTGCCCGCCAGACAGGCAGCAGTAGAGCAAACGGAAAAAGTTCCGGGGAAGCAGGTGAGAAGGCAGGCTGGGTCAGGAACAGAGAGCCAGCAGCTAGGAAGCTAGTAGGCCGTGAAACAGGCAGGCTGGTTGTCTGCTGTACATGAGGCTCGGAAAGGCTGTCTGGCTTGGAGACTAGAAAGCTAAACTCCTTTTCAGTAGCCTGCCAGCCTCCAAGATGCTCCTAGCAAGGGCAGGATCTTCCTCATGACGATCATGAAAAAAATCCAGTCCATGGGGTGAAAAAGCAGTACAAACTCCATACCTGCTGGGTCCATAACTGGTCGGATCGTTCTGTCTTCTGTCACGGCTGGTGCGAAGGCAGGCAAGGTTAGGACCCAAATGCAGTTTAAAGAGTTTTATTTAACGACAAGCAAAACTTACTGGGAGCAATAATCCAATACATCAAGGAAATCCACGACAGGGAATGCAGAAACAAAACAGAACGCACAGCAAACAAGACGAGACGATCCGACAAGAGACAAGGGAAAACAGAGAGGCTAAATACACAAGGTAATGAGGGAACGAGAGGCAGGTGAAACAACAGGTGGAACAAATCAGGGTGGGGCAGAACAATCAAAAAAGGTGAGAAACAAACAAAGACAGGACGTAAGTTAGACAAGACAAGGGAGACAAGACAGACTATCAAAATAAAACAGGAAACCAAGCAAAACAGAGAAACAAGACTACACAATAAAACAGAACAAAATATCAAAACCCTGACACACCCAACTCAGTCTCTCAGAAGACTCTCCAGTCTTTAAAGATGGTTTTCTTTCCAGGTTTGTCTCCTTGCACCCTGGAGCTGAGTTGGCTAATTGGAAAGATGTACAAAGGAAAAACTTGCTTAAAAGTTAAGAATAATTGAGAATAAGAATCAGGAGACGAGTATGATGCTTCATGTAATAAAATTTTGATGAAGAGAAGAAAAATAGAAAAAGAAAAGGGCAAAGAAATAATTGAGAAGCAAATTTTCTGGAATCATACTGGGAATGTCAAACAGATTTTGTTGCTTAGCGACCAGTTTTTATATCTCTCATTAAAAATAAAATATGTATTCAACATTTATGTTCTGTCTGTTTTCAAACCATGGTGTTTTACTGCCTTTTTATCAGCAATAAGCCAAATAAGGCCAAGGTTTTTACAATTTGATGCTGTGTGTGCTACAACGTGTCTAAGCTCTTCCTGAACCACTGTACATTGTGTGTAAGTGGCTTATGCTTAATGTTTACTCAGCCTTAACATAGACGCTTTGATTGGATCAATGAGTGGGAGGTGAGTATATTTCACATTAGCCTGCATTTCCCTCTCAGCCTGCCTTACTCTATTTAGCTACCGGCCACTGGATTCTCACAATATCACAAGATCATGTGAGAATTGCAGGATCACATATCACATGAAAATCCTTCTTTTCAGGCTTCAAGTAATGCATTTGGGTCCGAACTGTTGTTTACTTGGTTTGTATCACAAGCATTTAGTAATCACCAGAGATCTGCTCCCAACATCAGCATTTTTCTTCAGCCAATGTTGGTGAAGCAGGTGGCCTGAATCTTAGAGGGCTGTGCCTGTACTCATAGAATCTTGTTCTAGTTCATATAGGCTTCGCCCTCTAAGAGCTATTGCTATTGGGTTAAGGGCAAAGTTGACCGAGTCAACGCCACCTGCGACACAAGGTCCACAAGCAGAACATTACTTTGACACTAATTTGTCTTCCTATTCACACTGAACAAGGTTTAATGAATCAAAGCACACATTATTTTGATGAGAAAACCCTGACATCATCATGAGTAGGCCTACTGATCATGAGGCCCATGTCATGTGGATTGTGAAAATGTTTTATGGTGACAAAAAATTAACATCAAAATTAATAGCTGCAAAAACCCCCGCATTCCTCCAAGCCATGAAAGTGCAGGAGGATGGAGAGAGCAGCAAAACCAAACCTGACAGCGCATCATCTGCCGTCAAGTGCGGGTAACACTGCGTGAGTCATGGGGGACTCAGACGCACTGTGCAGATAAAAAACGGATAAACGGGCACAGAAATGCCCAGGAAGCCGCTGCACAAACGTCGGCCACCGTCACGCCTATGAGGAGGCCGCCGACGCTGGCAGCGCTCTCGTGGAGTGCGCCCGAATGTTCTGAGGGGAGGGTTCCACTCCCTCCGCACTATAGGCCTGGGTGATAGCTTCACACAGTCAATGAGACAGACGCTGCTCCGAAAGAGCCGCACCCTGTGTGCGTTCTCTGTAGTTAACGAACAGACACTGTGTTCGTCTGATTGTGCGTAAAACATACTGGAATAACATGCGCAACGGGCACGGGAAAAAACTCCCTCGCCCGAAGGGGTTGTTAAACTTTCGGTGTAATGATGGATTTGGCTGTAAAGTGACTGCGCTCCCGTCCCCTCTAATGGAGAGGAGCGCACATAAATCACACACCCTCTTAGCCGACGTCAAGGCGAAGGATGAGCGCTGTTTTTAGTGACAGCATCCTGAGAGGGGCTTGTGCCAGAGGCCCGAAAAGGAGGGTTCCCCAGAGCTCGCAGCACCAGGGCTAAAACCCAATCAGGTGTGAAAGAGCGCACAGCAGGTTTCTGTCGTCTGACCCCCTTCAAAAACGTTTTACCAGGGGGTGCGCAAAAACTGACCTCTCTCTCCATAGCCCTCATGGCCGGACGAAAAGGCCACTACTTAGTCTTTAACTGTAGACAGAGCCAAACCATTATCCACCAGTGTTTGGAGGTACACACACACACACACACACACACACACACACACACACACACACACACACACAGAGAAACAAACACTAATAATTTTCATTGATTTCATCAGCCTCAGTGTTTGGTTAGGTAATCAGAGTCTGTTTATGTGAAAAACTCCCAGCAGAGATGTAAGAGAACAATCTTTCAAACAGGTGCACATAAACACACATGTCCCGTTAACAGTGTGAATATGGTTAACACACACAATACTGAATACACGCTCAGCAAATACAGCAAAAATGATCAAAAAGGTGCTTTGCTTCTGCTGAGATTTTAACGAAGGGATCATGGATCTGAACACTGTCTCTGAGGGACAGAGGGGGGCAAGAAGAAGAAAAAAGATCAGGTGAAATAAAAATTAATTTCTAGCTTCTTCTTTTTCTTGGTCCCCTGGAGACACATTTTGCAGCTTTTTATTAAACACTTCTTATAGGAGACTTTGCATTAGGGGGTCCAATAATTAAAGTGGTGTTTGGTGTTTTAAGCCCCCAATGTCGTCTTCCAGGCAGCGCTGCCTGGAAGGCACTAGGATTAGGCAATGGTTAGGGTTAGGGTGCCTTGAAGTCGATGGTCACAGCGCTGCCTGGAAGTCGACGTTGGTGGCTTAAAACACCATCGAGCAATTAAAGTCCCTGTGCATGTGTAATACCACATTGCACTTTGATTATTAAAATACATTGCATAAACATATTAAAAAACTAAAAAAGTAAGATTTAATTTCCTATCAGAGCAGAAGGTAGCATCTTCACAGAATACAATTTGGCATGTCACAGTAGGAAAAGCATGGCTGTAAATAATAACATTATTGATGGCTGAATTCAATTTAGCTGCTTCAGTTTCAGGGTCCTGGTATTGTTTGCTCACTGTCACACTGTCATGACTTACAGGGACACTTGAATAGAACAGATGCATCATTAATGTTATTATGTCAAAATAGCTGCTGTGCAAATGGCATATTACAATAGCTGAGCTTATGATATTGCTTATGATTCTCCTAACTGTAGTTCAACATGATTAATTAAAAACAACTTGAGAAGCAACATGTGATAATAGGGGGTCAGTGTGTTGACCATATTATTGACAGTGTGAAAACGGCAGCATTATTGATGGCTCCACAAAGCACAGGGATCATTATCTGCCCTTCAACTTGAATTTAATTATTGTCTTTTATCTGTTTTTAATTTTTTTTAATCGTTTTGAACCGCTCTTTAATGTTTTAATTTTTTTATCGTTTTTAACTGCTCTTTAATGTTTTATGTAAAGCACTTTGAATTGCCCTGTTGCTGAAATGTGCTATACAAATAAAGCTGCCTTGCCTTGCCTTCAACACACGTGTTGCAATGTAACAATAATGAACCAGTGTGTGTCACTGGAGGCCACCCTGCCAAAGTTTGGGATATTTTCCTTGTCCACTGTGCCAATTGTGCTGACATATGTAATTGATCATATTAGTTGTAGAGGCTTACACACTGTGTGTGTGTGTGTGTGTGTGTGTGTGTGTGTGTGTGTGTGTGTGTGTGTGTGTGTGTGTTCAGTCTTTCGAAGGCAGGGAGAAGTGTTACACAATTTGCATTTACAGTATGTTTCATGACCATCACTGCAGAGATATATTCCAGCCATAAGAAATTATTTTTAAAATTTGAGCTGCATGACCACCAGCCTCATCCAGCAGATTCAACATGCTGTGAAAAATTATTTGAGAACCACACAAACTGAATAAGAGTCATTGAGGTTTATAAACAAGTATCTACACACCTAAGGATTGCTACTTGAGCAAGCCGTATGGATTGTGATGACCTCAGAGATTGTCTGGTGAATGCCCAATGCTCTAATGATTTAATTATATGACACACTTTTTAAAAGGCAAAAACCCATTACCCTCAACTATTCTTCCCCCACGTCTCCACCCTGTGGTGAGTTTGCTCCCTTTTGTCTAAATGTTGAATTTAATATTTTGAACAATGGCAACCTCTTAGTAAGTGAAAAAATGAAAAGTCATTATGCTCTAGAATAACTCCTTATGCTTGTACTAACCAATTACATTACAATAAAAATAGTTTGACATCTCCTGCCCCACCTCCACAGGTGGTTTCACTTACTTTGCCTGATTACAGCTTTTCACAGGGGAGAGTGACTGTGATTGATTGACTGACAATTCCCTAACCCTCATGCTGGTTTTGTTACACACCTGCTAAGGCAGGAAAACTATTATTGGCCTTTTTAATAGCAGACATTTTTGACATGTCATAGCAGGAGCATTGATGAAATTAATAATGGCTGCAGTCTATTTAGGTGTTCCAGTTCCCGAGCCCTTATATTGTACATGTTTGATCATTACTAGGACACCTAAATGGAGCAGATCTGTTGTTAATGCTATTTTTTACAACAACAACCATTCCAATTATAATTATGAATGTAAACAATTCATTGTTTTGTTATTTTGTTCATCGCTTGATTCTAAAATACTTTTATCACAGCAGATGTTTTGACACGTTATAGCAGTAAAAGCACAGGTGTAATTAATAATATTATTAGTTGTTCCAGTTGTTGTGCATGCTGTCTCATTGGTATGGCTTAATAGGACATTTAAATGGAACAGAGCCATCAGTTACACCCGTGCTTTTCCTGTTATGTATGACATGAAAAAGGTCTGTTGCACTGTGGGAGAAGAAATTATTAGACATAAAGGAATTGATGATTTGTTTGTGTGTTATTTCCATGGCCATGGTTTGCTATTTTGAGAGGCCTCAGAGTACTTTTACATTTGGCATGCTTTATGTGAGGAGGCTCTGGGTGTCTGGAGGTTAAGGTCTCGACCAAGGGTTATACAACATTGTTTTGCCTCCTCCCTGGTGACATGCTATACATAATTCTGTATGATATGGGACATACTGTATAAAGCTGAGCAGATGTAGTTACTAAGTGTTTGGTATATCTGTGTCTATATATACCTGTCTCAATTCAGATTTGTGTTGTAATGAACGTATATATCCAAGTAAGGACAACTGAGGCTAATTGAGTATTCATCTAAGTGAAGCTTGAACTGAAGTACAAGTTTTCCACATCATGTACTGAATTGCTGTTGTTCGCAATGGCATTAGTTCATGTCTGCAATGGTTAAATCAATGTTTTTTCACTGGTGTTTTTAGTTATTCTGGCTGATTAGACTTCTGCTCAAGTTGAAGTTGGGAAAGCTATGCCGGGAAACAAACACAATGTACCAAAAGCAATGAAAAAGGTTTAGGTTAGGTTAGGTTTAGGTTAAGTACAACAGGAGGGTCATGGAGACACCCACACAGTCATGAGAAGTCTAATCAGGCAGATTAAGTGAACGCTGATATTTTTGGTAGGCTATATTATATATAGTTTAACTATATCATGTAATATAACTAATACTATGTATATATCTATTTAATATTTTGGGCAGCAATTCTCACAGTTACAACAGTGGCTTCCAATCACAGTGTGAAGTTTAAAACCTAGTTTCTACTCCCTTTATGCAAATGTGTTCCCCCAGCACCCTCTCTTATAGCCAACTTGTACAAACAGCCATTTTATTTTATGTAGTCATACAAAATGAGTAATTTTCCACACTGGTTTACCAGTTCTCCCTGCTACCTGCGCCATATATCAGAAAAATGTCCATGTTGGAATAGTAAAACAACTATGGATATCCGTATATACTGAGGCCACAGATAAAGCATGCAGCACACTGTTCTACTTGGATTTTATTTTACTCTTTTGAAAGTCGAATGGATTCTGCCAGTGCAGCGAGAATGTAAAAACATGTCTTGCTTGGTAAGACAGATCTGTGTTTTGTGTCCAGGTTAGTTTAATATCATACATACAAGACATTAATTATGCCTAATAGTTAGAAGCCTGCTCGGGTAGAAGTTACTTTTTATTCAGTGTCCATACGACTTTGAAAAATACATATTTGGTTTGTCAGGTGTGATTGTTTGCAAAGCACATGTGGGACTGTGCAGGCGTAATTCACTAAAGAGATGCCAATCAAACTATTCCTCAAATTTACATACTGAGATTAAAGCTTCAGGCAGTGAAATGTTTCTCATGAAACAAACAATATGGGCAGAATTATACTTCTTCACTGCAGATTTGATAGGGTATACACTAGTTGTCAGTGGTGTTCGACAGATGCCTAACAGACCAAGTGGAAAGCTGACATTGTAGCTCGCAGAAAGTTTCAGTGTCATTATGTCCCCTGCTGCTCAACTGTGCTGGCAAAATATCTTAGCAAATTCGGCTCCAAAGAAAGGATGGCCCTGGCAAATTTGGTGTCAGCGGTCACATGAAACTGAACACGTCAGCAATTTCATCTGCAAAAGCCAGAGGCAGAATGTTCTCTATATCATTATGTGTTTTGACTTCTTTTGTATTTTGTCTTATTCTCTTTTGTCTCTCATGCCACGAAAGTCAAGTACATGTTGTGTGTTATCAAACGTGATATTTTTTATAATACATGAATATATTAATAACTATCAACAATATGTGACTTGTTGAATTAAAATTATTATATGACTGCTAATAATGGAGTATGTTTCTATGTGATTTCAATAAGAAGCATACTACTGGGGGCGCTGTCGAGCACCGCATGGAGTAGATGCTTTTTCGAGTGGCTCCACTACCGTCGCTCAAATTACATTTAAAATCTACACTTGCACGGAAAATATTTAACCATGAGCAGCTCTGCTAGAAATGCTGCAAAGGGAAAATCCGCCATCCAAAAACCAGCCCCAAAGAAAGACGGTAAAACTGCCTCTACTATGGAAGAAGGTGTCAGTGTTAGCAACTCCGAGCTAACTAGCATTACCGAGCTAACTTCCAACCCTTCCGCCAGCATTAGCTCCGAGGACTACCCGAGCCCACAGCCTACACTGACCGGCGGCCATCCAAAAGCTCGAAGAGGACATGAACTCTAGATTCAACACACTGGACTCGAAACTAGAACAAGTACAAACTTCCCTGACTGACCATGCAGCTCGCATTGCTGACCTGGAAGGTTGCGCCACTGACCACGAGTCCCGCATTACAGTCCTGGAGTAACGATGCGAGGAACTGACAGAGATCAACAAGGCCACGAAGCACAAGCTAATTGACCTAGAAAGCAGATCGAGGCGCTCAAACATTAAAATATCAGGCTTACCAGAAAAGGCGGAGAAGGGCAACCCGACGCAGTTCATAGCGGAGTTCCTGCCACAGCTTCTTGGGATAAACAACTTTCCCAGCGGACTCAAAGTGGATCGGGCGCATCGTATAGGAGCGCAACCCTCATCTGCACGCCCGCGCACTATGATCGCCAAAATCCACCATTTCCCAGAAAAAGAGAAAATCTTGAAACTTGCCCAGTTACAAACTCCCCTGTCGTTCAATGGAACCCGTATCAGCATTTACCCTGATTTCTCCCCTGAAATAATGGAGCAACGCCGTGCTTTTGATGGAGTTAAGAAAAAGCTTAGAGATGCTGGGATTAAACATGGTCTCATCTTCCCTGCGCGCCTGATCTTCACGTTTGGATCGGAACAGAAAACATTCCAGGACCCGGCAGACGCTGAAACGTACATAGACAGGTTTATCAATGTTGCGGCTGCCACTGCCTCGCAGCGCACTTGAGCCCGAACACCTCGCAGATGCCAGCTGCGCTAGAGGAGCCTGTGGTTCTCCGGCTTTTTGTTAAGAAGTTTGTGCTGCTCAAATTAATCTTAAGAGCAATTGTTACGGACACGAGGGTAGATGGGACAGGACCTCTGATAAGGTATGCTATTTTTATTAGCCTACGCAGTCAGTATGTTTAGGCATGTAGTGCCCAGCTGTCTCTCAATGAATTTGTACTCCACTTCGTTTGGGGAAGTGGGAAAATGGGAGGGGAGGGTTTCCTTTTGTGGTTTTTTTTTATTTGTTGTTGTTTAGTCTGTTTGTGTTTACCTAGGTTACTCCTGCTCTTCCCATTCTGCACCGTCGCCAGTGCAACTGTTCATATATTAAAACAGCTTTGCTTAACTATCCTTAATTATGGCCACTAAAAGTCCTCATCTTTCGCCACAATGTGGCACCCTATCATTAATCAGCTGGAATGTCAGAGGTTTAAGGTCCACTCTGAAAAGAGGCAAGGTCTTCTCTCATTTAAGAGCTTTATCTGGGGATATTATTTTTATGCAAGAAACGCATATAAAGCATGGGGAACAATGGAGGTATGGATAGTAGGTAGGTAGTTGGATATCACAGATATTTCAGTCCACCTTTTCATCCAAGGCCAGAGGTGTAGCCATATTAATTCGTCGAAACATCCCATTTGAACATGTCTCAACCATCTCTGACCCAAATGGACGTTATCTCATTGTAACAGGCCATATATTATCACGACATGTAACTTTCTTAAACTTGTATGCACCAAACTTCGACGATCCTGGTTTTTTTAGGAGAGTTTTTAATCTCATCCCAGACCTATCTACTACTCACTTAATCGCAGGTGGAGATTACAACGCCATTTTGGACTGCTTCACTGATAGACTCTCCACCCGTCCTGTTTCCCCCTCTAGATCCTCCGTCGCATTAAATAATCTAATTGGAAATATGAATCTCGTTGATATCTGGAGACTACAACACCCAACTGACAGAGATTATTCTTTTTTTTCATCTGTACATAAATCATACACAAGAATTGACTATTTCCTCACAGACGCTAGACTGACTGCGGACATAACCTTTACTAAATACCACAATATAATAATTTCTGATCACAGTCCTGTCGAATTAAAAATCACGTTTGGCAGTGCAAAGCCCACATTCACCTGGCGATTCAATCCACTACTTTTAAATGACGCACAATTTCTCCAAAACACATCCAGCTTAATCACAGATTATCTTTCTCACAACGACACCTCTGAAGTGACTGACTCAACTATATGGGAAGCCTTCAAGGCTGTTATGCGCGGAAATATTATTGCCTACGAGGCCAAACTGAATAAAGACAAAAAGAAGAAGCTAACTGAAATTACCACACAACTTTCAAAGCTTGAACAGGATTATAGAATCACTCCTTCGCCAACCAAACTAAATGATATTATGAAACTGAAATTTAAATATAATTCTATCCTTTCCAATCAGGTAAGCCTGATGCTTTTAAAGATAAAACAAAAACATTTTGAGATTGCTGACAAACCAGATAAACTACTGGCTCGCCAGCTCAAAGGCCTACAGGCGGAGGATGATTCACAAAATAAAAACCAAAGCGGGAACCGTTTCCACGTGCCCAAAAGAAATAAATGAAACCTTCCGTAAGTTTTATGAAGACCTTTACACCTCCAAAACCTCAGCTGACACCGCTCAAATATCCGACTTCCTTCAAGCCCTTCACCTACCTAAAATAAGCTCTTTTGCACAGAAAGAGCTGAATGCAAATATAACACTAGAGGAAGTCAAAGAAGCAATACAGTCCTTCCCCAATGGGAAAACCCCTGGCCCAGACGGATTTAGCATTGAGTTTTATAAAGCATACTCAGACAAAGTTGCTCCAATTATGTTAAGGATGTTTAATCACTCTATTGTAACTCATCATCTACCTGAATCTTTATATTCTGCTAATATCTCCCTGATACTGAAAAAAGATAAAGATGAGACTGATCCCGCCTCATATCGCCCCCTCGCCTTACTAGGCTGCGATCTTAAGGTGTTCACTAAAATACTCACAAACAGACTCAATAAACATATCGCAAACATAATCCACCATGACCAAACAGGATTTATTCCAGGAAGATTTTCTTTTTTTAATGTCAGACGGCTCATGAATATTATGTACTCCAGATACGACAAAGATTCTAAAATTGCTATTTTAGCGCTGGACGCCCAGAAAGCCTTTGACCAGATAGAATGGCGATACGTCCTAACAGTAATAAAGGAGTTTGGTCTAGGTGGCTTTGCTTCCTGGGTCGAAATGTTATATGCTGCTCCAACGGCCTCTGTCATCACTAACTATAATAGGTCCCCCATTTTCCCACTACAACGTTCCTGTCGTCAAGGCTGCCCTCTGAGCCCATTATTGTTTGCGATTGCGATGGAACCCCTTGCCATCAGTATAAGAAATCATCTCTCTATCACCCCATTAATCTTAGGCAGAGTAGACCACCGCATCTCACTATATGCAGATGATGTGGTTTTGTTCCTGTCCCACCCCCTTTTTTTTTCCCTACCCCCGCTGCTAGAACTTATTAAAACATTTGGTGGATTTTCTGGTTACACCATAAACTGGGAGAAAAGTGAACTCATGCCTCTTGTTGGAGACATGGATCCTGATTTTCTTAACAACTTGCCCTTCCATATCACTGAAGACAAGATTAAATATCTAGAAGTCGTCATTCCCAAAAATCCTACTCTTCTTTATAAATTGAATTATTTGCACTTGCTAGAAAAACTTAAGAGCAACATTGAGACCTGGAGACTACTACCTCTGTCAATGATAGGTCGCGTTAACGCAATTAAAATGGTTGCACTCCCCAGGTTCCTTTACCTCTTCCAAAACCTGCCTATATTTTTACCTAAAGCATTCTTCAAGCAATTAGATTCAATTATCTTACCATTTGTTTGGGGATTTAAAGCTCACTGTATTTCTAAAAAGCATATAACCAAGCCCAAATCTGCCGGGGGCCTCAGCTTACCTGTTTTAAGACACTACTACTGGGCTGCAAATGCTAGAGCACTAATGTACTGGCAAGACGCATACCCAGGTAACATTACTGCCTCTACTCCACCATGGCTTGCCATTGAGCAGGATATTTCTAAGAGCTCTCTTCCTGCTCTTCTCTTCTCATCAGCCAACCCTCTCTCAACCATATCAGGTAATAACTTCATGGTAAAAAGTTCTTTAAGAATCTGGTATCAAATAAGGAAATCATTTAATTCACCTGAAACATCCACTGCCACGCCTGTTTTCTATAATCACGCCTTCCCCCCTTCGCTCACTGATGCTGCTTTTAAGATCTGGAAAAATAGAGGCATCGTCACTGTAGCAGACTTATACGTCAATAACACTTTTGCGACCTTCATTCAGCTAAAGGAGAAGTTCACTCTCCCACCTACACACTTTTTTCGCTACCTCCAGATTAGAAATTACATCCGGACGAATTTACCACATTTTGAATTAATGCCAGCCCCTGTTGAACTTTATACTTTAATGAATCAGCCCCCTGACTCCAAAAAATGTGTCTCTCGATTTGTTGACCTGTTTACAGCATTTAACCCAACTCTCACACAGAATTTGAAGGAAGCATGGGAAAGGGACCTGGGTGTGATAATTACTGATGAAAACTGGTTTTCTTATCTTAAAGACATCCACAAATCCTCTATAAATTCAAGACACCAGCTAATCCAATTCAAAGTGCTTCATAGACTTCACTACTCCTGTACTAAACTACATTCTTTCTATCCTTCTGTCTCCCCATACTGTCCGAAATGTAAGTCTGCTGAGGGCACCCTGGGTCACCTCTTGGTCCTGCCCTAAGCTGAACAGATATTGGTCAGATATCTCTACCTGCCTCTCCATTGTTTATGACTGTGACATTGTACTAGACCCATGTGCTGCGGTTTTTGGCAGGACCAGTCATCTAAAAATGTTGCACCACCTACATCGCAAGACTGTTCAATATGGCATAATTATTGCCAAACGGAACATTTTGACATTGTGGAAAAGCGAGGATGTCCCCTCTTTTAAGACCTGCAGAGATGTCCAACTTGCTACATATGGAGAAAGTACGATACAATGTCTCCCTCAACTCGGTAACCTTTGACGAAATTTGGCAACCATTTTTATCTATCTATCTATCAAGAATGTCTTAAAATGCCTGGTTTTCACTTGGTGACTGTGTCAACTGGTTTTACTGTTTCTCAGAAGAGCATCATTTCTTTCTCTTACTTTATTTCTTTCATTTGATCCTGTGTTTGTAAATGTATAATGTATACTTACTTTGTTACAATATTTTCTTTTTCATTTAGCTACCTAATTGTTAGTTTATTATTATTGTCTGTTTTTTGCTTGTCTATGGGCGGGTTGCTTTATGTTCTACTCTGCTTTTTCTTGTTTGTTAAACAGAAAAGCTATAAATAAAATATATATATATAAAAAAAAAAAAAGAAGCATACTACTGATGTGATGTTCTTAAATGTAATGATAATAATGTTGTTATTGCATACATGCCAGTAGATAGATTGGATTGGACTTTGCTAAAAT